>NC_038243.2:9531254-9614449 GCF_000004515.6 Glycine max | reverse complement strand
GTGTGAGAGAGAGAGATAAAAAGGCAAATCAGAAAAAAAAATTTAACTAATTTATGTAGAAAGCAAAAAATGAATGATGATGAATTGATGATGACTATATTAAATGAATTGATGATACCGTTAGATCTTTGTAACTTGACAATCGTTCCCCATCATCATCTGAGTTTTGGACTCTTCCTTATTTTCTGCTCTATCACTTTAGCTACTTTGCCAACACTAAATCAGCATCGTTTCTCCATTGTTGTCGTAGAGTGTGATACAAACATGGGAGAGTATGCCGTTATACCAAGTTGTGTTTGTTATTCAATTTCAAAAGGAAAAAAAGAACAGAAAATTTGATTTCAAAAGGAAAAAAAAAATACAGAGAACGTGCTGTTTTGTTTTTAAATCGTGGAGTGTGTAGTTACTCTTGGTGGCCTTGTGCAGTTCCTGTATGCAGTTGAAGGATCAAATTTAAAAATAAAATGTAATATTCTTGGAGAACAGAAACATATTGAAGGGTAAAATAGAAAAAAAAATGTACACCAATGATTATATTTCTATTATATATTGTTATAGATACAAAATTAAATATTTTTAAATGTAGCTAAACTAACACAATTCCGTAAGGGTCAAATAAATTTAAACTTTTGATTCAACTTATTTTATACGTAGAAATCATTGTTATTTAAGTCAACTTCTTGAGATAACTTAAAAATATATATATTTCTTTAGAAAAAAAAGTGGTTCCAAACATTTTCTATAGCATTTTGAGATATCTGGTCTGAGAATTCAGTTTAAGCAACACAATGTGAATGTATGCCTTTTGCATTAATTGTATTGTAATCCATGTTTCTACTACCTCATAAAGACTAGCTCGTTCACCAATAGTAGTTTTAGGTGTCTTCAGATCCACAACCTTCGACATAAAATGAAAAGGTGCAGCTAGAGAAACAAGTTTATATAAAGATGTTCAGATAAAGTATATTAAGGATTTGTAAGTATGCATGATAACAAATGCATGGGCTGAAAGTAGATAAGAAAGCACCGTACGCAAAGAGAGATTTGAAGACAGATTAATTCCTTTGTATGTGTGCATATATATATATATATATATATATATATATATATATATATATTTCTCTTTGTACATTAGGGAACAGAAGAGGGTAAAAGAAAAAGACTTGGCAAGTGTTAATTTGCCAATGAAAATTTAGTATTACAGATTGAGAAAAGATACAACAGATAGGAAAATGTCAAGTCTGAAATAAAAAAAACGATGACTCTAGATCTATGAAGTGTTGTATAAGTCATCAAAATGGGAGAAAGCTGGTCTATATCTCTGTGTATGTGCGTGCAGGTGCAAGTGTGCACATTCTAGTATCAAAATTGAAGATTGAGTGAAAAAGTAAAGCTTGAAAATTAACTTTTAACCTGTGCATATCTAAGTTAATTTTAACTCATGAAGAAGTTTACTTAATTTTTTTTCTTGTTTTTTTTTTAGATGTATTTATGCATGATTTATCTGTTAGAATTAATGTCTCATGTGAGAGGCATATGACTTAGTGGGGACTAATAAATAAATAATTAACAATTAAGGGCTAAATTGTAATTGGGCTTAATAGGAGAAGTTTCTAGATTAACTGCTACTTGATGGGAGTAGTGGTTATAAAAGGGGCTTAATACCCACTAATGTGAAATAAGGTCCCCTTCCTGACCAGAAAGTGCTCTTTTCTCACCCATAGCCATCACGAACGGAGAGAGACATAAAAGAAAGGCCAAAGGAAGTGAAATCCTATTTCTCTCATTTTCAAGGAAATCAAAGTGCACCAGAGAGAAGATCCTATGGAGAAAGGTACACATAATTATCTATTATTCTTTATTGATTGTTTTGTGAGAACCATAAATTTCAAGATCCGGTTGGTTTTCTATAATTGATAGTCTAGGAAACCCTCAAGAATTTTTACATTATCATCCAAACAGGTTTTGTATCCTTTTACTAATAACAAGCCCAAACTAAAACTACTCTCATTTGACTCTCTTTTCAGACCTGAAGCAGATTGCATATGCGGTGTCCTCTAACAATGTATTCTACAAGACATGAGATAAAGGTCTATCTTGTCTCTTCTATTGTCACATTTTCCACATCCATATGAGCATTTTCAAGTAAAAAAAAAATGCATCCTAGTTCAAATGAACAAATATCAGAGAGATTTATATCAATGAATTATGAACAATCATATAAATGAACTTGATATCATACTTTAATCCAAAATCTTAAGTTCAATTTTACGGGTCTTGCCTTCACTTATATAGTGTTTGATCTTCTTATTCCTACATGATGTGAGACTTCATCTCACATTTGTACTCCAACAATCTCCCCCTTAAGTGTGAGTCTCTTTCACATAGTAGTTTTCTCCTAGAGCGGAAGCCATTTTTATCCACGAGTATTTTCATGATGACCATTAGAGTCCACATGTTCTAGATACTTTTACTGCCGCTCAACCCATAGGACACACCACCTAGATCCACTACTAGGAAGACTTTCGATACAAGGGATCCTCAAGCTAATGATCCATCGTCACTATCTTACTCGTCTGAGCCAATCATCAAGTCGAATCATCGACTCTAATACCAATTGTTGTAAAAAACACACTCATATCTTTATTACTTAGAAATCACACAACCAAGAACAAGAAACAATACCATAAATAAAATAGAAAAAGATCACAAATTTATTTAACGTGGTTCGGGTCCTCACTCCTACATCCACAACCTCCTCACAACAAGTTTTTAAGACAAGCTAAACAAACTTGTAAGTCTTTCTTCAACATGACCCCCTCCCTCACCTAGGGTGGTGACCCCGTCTTTTGGCTAGGTAATTTTTCTAATTTTAAGAATTTCTATATATATATATACCTAACATCATAATCTTAGAAAAAGAAATAAATCTCTAATTTATAGAATATATCTTTAATTCTAAACAACATCCTAGTAATAAAACAATATCCTAAAGATTTAAAATTATAAATTTGAATTATTTCCCATCAATCCTTCCCTCAATTAAAATTTAATTTCATCTTTAATCTTTTTGGATACTCATTATGATTTTGCTTTGCTTGCACAAAATCTGGTATGTTTCTCGATCTGCTCCACGAGTACTGAATGATGACACTTCTGAACTTGTATTGTCAATTACCTCCATTGGAACACATCACTTGACTATCACATCGTCAAATAGACTTTCGACACAAAGACCCCACATAGATCCACCATCAGTTTCCTCAAGCTTCTTCGAATAATCTTCTCTCTCTGGTCACCTAGCCACAAGATCATTTAACTATGATACCAATTGTTTCCCAAAATCATGTTTCTTTAACCATGCGTGAACTTTGTAATATGGGCAATTAGGGCTAGAAATGAGTCGAATTGAGTCGAGTTTGGTTCAACTCAAGTCAATAAGAAATGGTTTAGCACGAAGCTTGACTCCACTTCAATATGAACCTTTATTTTTTAACTCAACTCAATTTGATTTAAACTCACACACAGTTCAGTGTAACTTGTTAGCTCAATTCAATTTAAAATTTTAATTATTTTACATATTTTTTATTTATTTATTTTATGAAGAAATAAAATCAATATGAAATTAATAAAAAAAATTAACTATATTAGTTTAATAATATAAATATATAACTATATATATGTTAAATTTATAATCATTATACATGCTTTTATTTATTCATTTCATACAAAAAATATCAGATTAACTAAAAAAATTTATAGGAATTCAATAATATAAAGTATATAATATATGCATAGATTTATAGATAGATAGATAGATCTAAATATAAATAGATAAATTTATATATCAAACTAGTTCATGAATCAATTGAATTAAACCATATATAGCTCAAGTTCAATTCATTTATTAACAAACTCAATTTTAAACTTAAACTTAACTTATTTGGTTCATGAATCAAATTTAACAAATCAATTGTCAGTCAAGTCTCAAACTATGTTCAAATTGATTCGATTTATTATCAGCCCTATTTTCAATGTGGACATCTCTTCTACTTTTAGTTACTTTATTTGGCCGATAATATGAATATGACAAAAAAATTTATTTAATAAATGAAAAAAATTATGGGAACAAACTTCAAGAATTATACCCATGGACACAAACAAGACATACAAAAATTGACATACCCCAAAATTTGAATATTAAAAGAGATAGGCATAAGAAGTTAGATATAAGCTAGCCTAAAATTTCTTGGAAACTTAAAAATAAGTAGAAGTAATATTTATTTCTTATAAACGCTTGATTATGGGTTATTTAAGCTAATTTTAGCTTTTAGGACTAATAGTCATTTAAAGTAGTTTTTAATTTTTTTTACTAGTTAAAAAACTTATAAGATTATATTCAGTAAATAAGTATTTTTTAGTAATTTCTACTATTTTTAAAAAACAAATTGATATAACATTTTTTAAAACATTAGTTTTTAATATTTTATATTTTTTATCTTTGAATTTTTTTATTAAATTTATTTAATATCCTTTTTAAATAAAACCGAGTTTTATTATTTATTTGTGTTTTTTTTCAGTCATTCACATTATACTACGTGAAATTAATAGTGATAAATGTTTGATTTATTTTTTCTATTATTTTATATAATTTTATATTAGAAAAATTATTTTAACTAGTACACTAATTAACATAAAAAGTATAATGTCTAATTAAATGTATTTTGTTTTGCTTTATTTTAAATTTGATTAAAAATATTTTAAGATAACATAAAATTAATAGAAGAATACATAATATGAAAAAAAAACTAAAAATACAATTAAAATGATTTATCTATAAATATTTTTATTCACAAAATAAAATTAAAATTATATAAATATGTTTATTTTTGTCGTTTTATATGTTTTTCAACATATAATTTTATTGAGCGCTTATGTTGTAATAAGCTAGTTTAATAACTCTAAGTTGTTGGTTTTATCGAATATAGTCCATACTTATAATTATTATTTATTACAATGCGAAATTTTTGTCTCATTAATCTAAATATTTTTAGAGACATTTGGTTAATAACATTGGCAATGATACAACACCTTTTCAAAATTTATTAAATATTTTACCTATAAATAATCTATAATATATTAAAATTAAAATATGCTTTATTCACTAGACCCTAGAATAATTTTGTAGATCAAATGCATACCACACTCGTTTAAATCTAGTTGTTCCAAGAGCCTAATATGTATAAACCCAAATGTCAGTCCCTCAAATCAGTGGAGGCAAAATCTAGATAGATAACAAAAAAGTGTCATTAATCTGGACTCTAATTAAGAACCAATCTAGGCTTTAATCCCGGAAGACTCTCTTCTTCCATACCACTCACCAATGCATATATGCTCCATAATATCCTTGACACACCACAAATTGCGTACGGATCTTATGGCCCCAAAGAGTTTCAAGTCAGCTTAAGTTAGACTTAGACCCTGGTGAAAAGACAGAAAAGTAGTCATTGTATCATATATATATATATATATATATATATATATATATATATATCCTAAGCATGCACCATAATAATTCATCACTATTCAATAAGAAATATTGAAGCAAATGCTAGAGATCATTTGTTGATGGAGACTTGAATTTTACAATATTCATTGATATAATCTAATTAAATTAAATTTAGCAGACCTTATTATTAGTAACAAATTAACAAATACATTGGCTTACATAAAGGAGATATGAACAAATATTGGTCATTGATCTAAGCTTAAACTTTGCAATGAAGATTTGTAGTAAATATTTGTTCATATGGCTTTTATTTTTTAACAATTGTAATGAAAATTTTAATAATCATATTGCATTATATCTTCATATTTATTATTTTTAGATCCTTTTTGAATTCATACTTTTTATAAGAGAAAAATAAACTTCAATATAAAAAATAAATATTTATCATACTTTTTCTCCCTTATTTGAGAGAGAAATCATATAAGTGTAAACTTTACTCCCATCATTATTATGATTTTTTTCAAATCATTATTATCAGTATGTGCCGTAAAACTATACTCATATTTTCAATGATTTTATAGTTAAGCTAATTATTTTATATATTTTTTTACTTAAATATTAACATATATGAAATATATAGGTTATAAGGAAATATTTGATAAATTAATGTAATAAATTATAATATTTTATTAGTTTATTTATAATGATAAACTCACTACAAGATGACAATCAATATGCTCAATTTAAAAAAATAAAGATAATACTAAACAATTCTATGTACCATGAATTGTTTATGATAAATTATAACTTAGTAATAATTTTATTTTTTTAATACTTTATAAAGCACGAGTTCAATAAGTTTCACTTTAAATAATTATAATTTTATATTTACTATTTTTATTTTGAATTTATACATTTTATATAGGTATTACATCATTATTTACCATTACATGAAGAGAGAACAAATTATGATCAATTTTAATAAGATTAGATATTTTTGAAGATAATATTTGCTCAATTAAAAATATAATTAATCTTTTTACTAACTTTAAATGTAATTATATTTAATATCATATTAAATATTTTAAAAATGATAGAAGAAAGATAATTCAATTGATTTTTTCATCAGACTGCACATGAGTATCTTTGAGTTGTGATTGTGATATGGAATGAATGTGAGGTGGGGAAACTTGTCTGAGGCCAACAGGCATGTTTTCATGTCTATCTATATTTATTATGAAATTTATTATTTGCATTTAAGCAAAATTATTTAGGATTTTAATTTGGTTTTTTTTTATCTAAGGTTCTAATTTATCTTATGACAACATACACGACTTAAATATGTCCCTAAAGTTAGGTCACTCTTATTTTTAGTTTCTCAAAATGAAATTCCTCTTTTAATTTCTTACTTTCGAAACGTTTTTTTTTTTTAGTTCTTGGTGCAATAAAAAGTTGTCGCTAAATATAGATATAAACCGTAAAAAAGTTAGTCAAGAAAGACTTAAAAAAACAACTTTTAAAAGTGAAAGGATTAAAATAAAAAAAAATTGGGACAAAAATTAAAAGTTACCCAAATTTAAAAAACCGAAAGTGTCTTATCCGAATGAATCACAAGCTACTGACTCTACCAACACCATGTTCCTTCTTCCTTCTCCTTCGTCCTCCTACCTAATGAAGCACCAGAGTCACAATGCTCTCTGGTTTCGAGGACTCCCTTATGGTAGTGGCAAGCTAATACGGCACATCCGGTGTGCGAAGAGAACCGGAAAACAGAGGTACCCATCGGAGAAGAAGAGGCTGAGGACAAAGCAGAAAGAGCTCTTATCGGATTCCAAGGAGAAGAGCAAGTTTGAGGGCACATGGAGGCTCTTCAAGCTCGCCGTTCCTCTCGATCAAGACCCTGGCAAAGACTCTCTCCATGTCTCCGATGCCCTTCTACAACAAATCGCCACAGTTCTCAAGTTCCCGGTATTGGAAAAACGGCCTTCCTCATAAATAAGTAAATAAATACATTTACTTCTTCTTTTTTTTAATTATTGGGGTGTTTTTCAGGTTGCTTCGCTGTTGCCACCAGAGGCTTTCACCATCGTTAGGAAGTCCTTTGATGCTAGGAAGGTATTGTTAAATATTTGGCATGGCTGTGTGCAATCTTGTCATGGATTAATTAATGAGTTTATTGGTTTATATTTCAATTCTGTGTGTCTCTAACAGTAAACAAAATGCGGCTAATTTCAATTTGGATTGTCATAATTGAAATCATTGCTTTTGCATCCTCTTATTTCGTTTTGCTGATGCTTTTTTAGAAATTAAAAGAGCCCAAATTTGTGCATACTGTGGACATGGATGTCCAAAAGCTCATCAGTCTGGAGCCTCGTTGTTGGGACTTCATTTCTCGGCTGGAGCCTAAAGTTGGCCTTGTGGAACGTTTGCATGATGAAAGAGATTTTGGTGATCTGGCGAGTATCATTCACGACAGTAAAGAAAATAAAGTTGCATTGAAAGGGGAAAATGGACATAGCATTTTCTCAACAGAGTTTTACAAGAACCAGGCTACGAGAAAACCAAACATTGCAGTAGTGGGAAGTGGGCCCTCTGGCCTATTTGCTGCCCTTGTTCTTGCAGAGCTTGGTGCAGATGTTACTCTGATAGAAAGAGGTCAACCAGTAGAAAAAAGGGGGCGTGATATTGGTGCTCTTGTAGTTCGTCGAATTTTAGAATTGGAAAGTAACTTCTGCTTTGGAGAGGTTGTACTTTGCATCTTGATTTTTTTTTTTTAAATGATGCTTTGGTGTCTCAATATAATAAGCACAATTACATCATTCATCAGTTTTGACTTAAAATTTGTTTTTGGATGTCTTAGTCTTACAAGTCTCATCCACTAGGATCTGACACATGCAAATTGTTTTTTCAAAAGAAAACATGGAAATATTCTTCTGTTTCTAGTTGCTACAATTTGAGTTTCCTCCACAACAGCCGACAGGCAAGGAGATTATTATAAGATGTTGTTTGAGTTAATGGAAGTGCACCTTTTTAATGCTCATATAGGCTGCAATATTTGTACATTTCTAAGACTTTTTGAAATTCAGCTGAAAATCATAATTGGAGTTTTGAAGATAGTTGGCCCACTCATTTGTGATTCTTGTGATGCTTTTTATTCGACTAGTTTTTCTCTCACATGAGTCTGCTTGTTTTTTTTACTCTGTCATTGATTAAGGACTTATGTGTGGCAGGGTGGTGCAGGTACCTGGAGTGATGGGAAGTTGGTAACCAGAATTGGACGCAATAGTGGCAGTGTCCTTGCAGTTAGTTCGTTTCCTTATGTAGTATTTATGAAGTTGATATGTGCATCCTGTGTATGTGTAAAATTGATCTATTTTTCTTGTAGATGTATTAAGAAAACAGTGCTAACTGATAAATGGTTTATTTCTACCCATTTTTTTATCTTAAAATCAGATACAGTAATAATTTGTGATGATTATAAATGCATGCTTTTTGTTGCCTTTGTTTGTAGTCCTTAGATCAAATTTACTAGTTTGAATATATACTCCGGTATTAATTCCATTATCAGGTAGTATGTTTATGCTTAACTCAACTCATATACTGAAAGAAGAAAAAGATATCTGTCCAAAATTGAATCAATGCTTTCAGAAAGCACAGTATGACTTTTAAATTTTTGTCTTGGTATTATTATGAAAATTTGAAACAAAATTCTTTGCCCATATTATAATTATGTTACTTATGCCATACTTATATTGAGATATTTGAACTCCTCTTTTCTCAAATAAATAGGCTGCATGACTAGTAATATTTGGAGACTGGGGTATTTAATGGAGGACTTCAGCCAAATATGAAGTGCAGGATCCACCATCCATGCTTTTAACCCTTTGTCCTGTCTTCAAGCCATGCAATTGGTTAGAGATATTGAAACAAAAATGATCAAAATTCATCCTGAGACTGGTTGTTGCACTGGGAAGTCGAATAATTGGCAATGAAACAACATTGCCCTACCTTTGAAGTTTAGAGCAGGGATGCAAAATTGTGAGAAAATTTCTGAAACCAAGTTGAATAGTAGTTGGAATGGGAGAAATGACAAAAATTATGGTTTAGAGGCTGAGTCTTTCACAAAACAGAGATCTTGCTTCCTCTTTGATGCCTATAGGGAGGAAGAATGAGGGGATCAAAGGAATTCATGAATCCTAGACTTCTGAGCATTCATAAAATAATCACTATTCATGAATCTTCTGAACTTTCATAAAAGACCCGTTTCCAACGAATAATATATTTTATTGGCTTATCAATTGTCCTATCAATGCGGCAATGCCTATCCTATATCTTACTGAATGGTTGACATGATGTCTTCTTTTTAGGTTATGAGAACTCTAGTGCATTTTGGAGCTCCAAAACAGATATTGATTGATGGAAAGCCTCACTTAGGAACAGATAGGTTGGTTCCTTTACTTCGCAACTTTAGGCAACATCTGCAAAATTTGGGTGTGAGTTCCAATAACTTTCTTGTGTTGAAAATAAATTCATGTCATTATAGTTTTCCTTGCAGTTGTCTTCATTTGTCCAATTAACACTTCTGGTTCTTTTTTCTAGGTCACCATAAAGTTTGGGACAAGAGTAGATGATTTAGTTATAAAAGATAGACATGTTCTAGGGGTTATGGTATCTGAGTCAGCTGATAAATTACATTTAACAAGTCAGAAGATGGAATATGATGGAGTTATTCTGGCTGTTGGTCATTCTGCTCGTGATATATATGAAGTTCTTCTTTCTCACAATGTGGAATTAATACCCAAAGATTTTGCTGTGAGTTTATATTGACATATTATATTAATCTTTATTTCAATTTATTAAAGTCGAGATGCTTATTTGTATTAATCTTGCTTACTGTGGCTTCTTCAGTACTGACATGCTTTGTGTATAATTTATGCTTGATTCATGTGGATTTATTTTATTAAGATTACATTTGACATTAAGATTATATATTATTCTTGTCTTTCCCATTTTTGTGTCTTACATTTGAAGGAGCCTTTTGACACCCTAAAGGATTGAAAATCTAAGCTGATGTTGTAGCATTGGTGGTTATTGATAATTATACATTTTGGAGCATTTTGAACCATATCAAAGTAATACTTGGTAAATCCTTGAGTGGCTAGGAGAATGGCCTACATTTATGTTACCTTGTGTTATCTGCATGGTCACTTCTGATGAACAATGGTTTTGTTTTATTGCAGTGAATTATTTTTATTTATTCTATATAAATGCTGCAGTGATTTAAATAAAAGGAATTTCTATTACGTAAAGAACAGTACAAAGCAAGAGGATGAGACATCCTCACAAGATATGTCTTTCACAATTTCCTATACAAATTAGTAAAAGGAAGAAATGAAAATAGAAAACATTTTCTCAAACCATAGGACCTAAGAGGTTGAATCTTGTAACAAGTCATGCTACTTCATGTCTAACATAGAAAGCCCCTTATATTCAATGAGCAGAACACCACAGACAAGCTGAAACAATAACCTTGTCCCAAATCTGGAGCTGAAGTTCCCTTTGAAGTTTCTAGCTTTCCTTTCTGGCCATAGATACCAGAAAACCTTCTTTATGGAAACCAAAACCTCTAAATTCAGTAAGTAGAAACCAACATAGAAAATCCTTGATTGACCTATTCACATATCAGCTCACATCTGTTATAAGTTATAACATCATGCACCCTGTTCTGGCCCATGTGTAATTTTGTTTTTCAGTTGAATAAATGATCGTACAATGTGATGTTTTCTATGGCAATTGTTTTTGTCATGATTTTCTTATTTTTATTTCTTTTTACATTGGTTACAGGTAGGGCTACGAATTGAGCATCCTCAAGAACTAATAA
The DNA here is from genome assembly GCF_000004515.6 of Glycine max. NCBI lineage: Eukaryota > Viridiplantae > Streptophyta > Magnoliopsida > Fabales > Fabaceae > Glycine > Glycine max. The sequence goes on along the minus strand of NC_038243.2, from coordinate 9,603,059 downwards.
ACAGCATACAGGTTTGTATCTAGTCTAATTTTTTCAACACCCTACTATACTGATGACAAGTGCTCCATATTGCTCATGTAATATATGAAAAGAGTCCCAAATGTCATTCCTGCAACAACTTATTAGTAACCTTTAGATTCTCAAAACCCTTGTGTTATCTAGAAAATTGAAATTGAGTTGAGAGATTATGCAAATAATTTAAAAGTGATATTAAGAGGAATTAAACTGTGATTTTCAAACAACAGAAGAACTCTCTAATGGCTCTATGGTACCTAGAGCTGGGGATTCACTTGTATTCAATTGTTAATTTGTATTTTCTATAATTTGATAGTTAACTTTAGAAGTCAATACCTCTGCTAATTCTGTTAGCAATCAATGGTCATGACTCTTGAGATACTAATAATCTATTCTCAAGTTAAATTCCCTATTTCCTCATTTAAGGAAATGAGTTAAATAAAACAAGCGTGAACTATTAAGAAGTTAAATGACTTTGTGGGACTATTTCACTTGATGCATTCTAAACAGATAATTTCAAATGAGCTAACTTCCCACAATGCATAGTATTATAAGTCCAAATTAGCAATCCAGCTGGTGCAGAATTATTGTTCATTTTGTTATTGCATTATCATATTGATCACAAATAGGGAACAAATGTTTTAGGTTTGAGGAGAGAGTTTTCTTCCCCATCTTTTTTTATAATCTGAAACTTCCTTAGTTGGAGCTTAGTTGCTTATTGAGCGAGTATTTTTTTTTATCTTCCTCTTGCCATAATGGGAAGGTGTTCGCTAAATTTTTATAATGTTTTATGTTTTACTATAATTCTCCTGCTTGATAAGAACTAGGACCAAAATAAGTTTACCATGTTGACAGTCCTGTCAGCAATCTATAATATATTAACTATTAATTACAATCATTTTTTGTTTTGGGTAGGAATTTATTTCATTGCTACAAATTTTGGGGGGAAAGAAGAGGTAATCATGATAAATTCATACTCAGATGTGATGTAGTAATTAACTTGTTCTGTATTGGCAGAAGCTTTTTGTTTGTAATAAAAGCTATTCCTCAGACATATTTATCTATTTGTCATGATTATGATGCATGCAATTTTTTTCATTTAAATGTGTAGTATGCTGAATTGGCTTCCGAGGTTTGTCATGGACGTGGTAAAATTCCAGTGGCAGATTACAAAGTTGCCAATTATATTGACAAGGAGGATTTCAATGACGTATCTGATTCAGGGGTGACAAATCGTAGTTGTTACTCTTTCTGCATGTGTCCAGGTGGGCAGGTAGGTGTTCCCATTTTATTTGCATATCATATATCATTTTAATTGGAATATGACCTCTTTATGGTGCTGAGTCCATGCACATAAATGTCATGGTATAGATATTTACTGATTGATTTACCAAGGGGGAAGAGGGAGGCGTGTCTGGCACATTTGTATCATTAAACTATTATTTCAGTGTCTTAATTTACCTCAGCCATTATCAGATGTCATCAACTGGTACTGAACTACAGAAAATTGGAACTTTTAGGTTGTTCTCACTAGTACAAGTCCATCAGAAATATGCATCAATGGCATGTCATTTTCTCGGCGAGCATCTAAGTGGGCAAATGCCGCACTTGTGGTTACTGTCACAACAAAGGATTTCGAAGCTTTGAATTATTATGGTCCTCTTGCCGGGGTCAAATTTCAGGTAGGTCTGAATTCTTGTAATCCTAGTTTTGTGTTGTTGTTAGGATGTATAAGGTATAAATGAGATCTGAATAAGGACAACTGTTAGTCAGTTAGTCCATCAGTTAGTTAGTTAGATTAGTATAGTTAGGTGGAATTGATTATAAATAGGATTAGGAGCAAATCAGATTAGACGGGATCATTATGTGAATTTGGCAGTTTTTTTGAAAGGGGAAATCTTTTGTGAACGGGAAACCCTTGAAGGAGATATCTCCTAATCTCAATAAAACTGGTCAATTTCACTGTTTCTTTATATCAAATTCTTTTTTCTCTTTCCCTGGTTTGTAGCAGTTCCTATGATTTTTAGTATTTAAACTATGTGTTCTACTGTCCTTTGTTGAAATTATGGGGATTTTAGGCTAGGGAAGAAATATATAAATATTATTTGCATTGCTTATAAATAAGAGGCTGTAATTATTTTAAGTCTTAGAATTGTAGTAAATATAGAAAATAGGGAAAGCCTATCAATAAATGCATGAAATAAGGACAGTTGATTACAAATAGTGATGTAATTACGCTAAATATTTAACAGCATTAATTATGCTAGTATCCTTCATTACTTTTTTCATCTTTATTATTATCAAAAGCAAAGTGTGAAGTTAAATGTGGGATCTTTTGTCCAGTTTTTTTATTAATAAATCTTTCTTTCATTTCCTAGAGCCATATTTCAATCCTTGAATTATTAAATAATAGAATATGTAAATCTATTTCCTGTTATAAATTGACTGTATCTCGGTTTTATCTAATACTTCTATTATTTAGAGAGAGTTTGAAAAAAGAGCTGCTATGATGGGAGGAGGAAATTTTACAGTGCCTGTCCAGACAGTTACAGATTTTCTTGAGAACAAGTTGTCAGGTAAAACTATCGACCATTACCTTTTATTTATTATTCCCAGGTTCTCAGCTTATACATGAACTTAGCTTGACTAGTTTGTGCCAGTAACATCTGTACCCCCGTCAAGTTATCGATTGGGTGTGAAGGCAGCAAACCTCCATCAACTATTTCCCATTCATGTAACTGAAGCTTTGAAACATTCACTTGTAACATTTGACAAGGAGGTTTGCAGTTTCCCATGTCCTTCAAATTATTATTCCATAGTCTTTTATAAATTTATCCAGCAAAACTACTATGGACATTTTTTTAATTCAGACTCCTTAACTTTCCAGTTACCAGGATTTATCTGCAATGATGCTCTCCTTCATGGTGTAGAGGTAATAAAAATACATGCTATTCATTTTGGTTTGGTCTAATATAAATGTGTTCTACTGTATTTATGGATTTACCAAACTTCTGCAAATTATTCCTCTGCTTCTGCTTCCTGGTTCAGTCTGCTGTTGTTGATTAAAACTTCTGCATAAAGCAAGTGATTATCCATACTTTGCTTCAGAACTGTTATTTGTTTGTGCTAAACAATGTTTTGGTTCCAGACTAGGACTAGTTCCCCAATCCAAATTCCACGCAATGGTGACACTTATGAATGCACTTCGGTAAAAGGACTATATCCAGTTGGTGAAGGAGCAGGCTATGCTGGAGGGATCATTAGCGCAGCAGTAGATGGAATGCATGCTGGTTTTGCTGTGGCAAAAAAATTCAGCTTGTTTCATGGAGATGTTGAGTCTGTTCTGGGCAAGGCTCAAAATGTTGGAGTTGTCAAGTACTAGGAAGATCTAAGTTTCTTCAGACACTGTCTTTGGTGGGAGGAACGCCAACTTAAACAAGTTATCTTCTACATTTTTGGTATATAGATCAGCTGTAGATATTAGAAATGGTTCCATATTGCTGTTACACTACTGAATTTTTGAGGTAATATTTGTTTTTTTTGGTGTCCAAACAGAGTTGTCAGTTTCAGCTTGTCGTGGAAGAACATCGATGATAATTGCCACATCTCTCTCTGTCATATTTGCTAACTAGGTTGTCTTACTGGTGAGCCGAGATAGGAATTATCATTTTCAACATTCATTTAGGTTGCTGTCCTTGACATAAATTGAATAGCATGCCTAATGTTCGCTTGCTGCCAGGAAGTTGATACTTGTAGCAAGGACCTGTGAATATTGGACTCTGTGGCTGCAATTTAGGAAGATCACGAATTTGACAACATTAATGTGGCTACCCATGATATATAGAAACATAGAATGTAGTATTTTACTAAAGCAATTGTAGACGGTGGCACCATTAAACTCCAGACGTATGGTCAAGTTCTCAGTAATGCCTATGTACACAGTTTTTTATTGAAAAAACATGGATCTATCATAGTACCGGTCTGCTCAATGTATTTACAACCGAATCAAGGGCTGTTGAACTAGACTCAATTTTTTTATTTTTTTTATAGAAATTCCATCTTTCTTCTCCATGTATCCCTAAAACTAAGAGCAACTCCAACGGAAGAGTTTCTCCTGACATGTAACAGTAAAAGAAATTGTTTGACGTCACTTTTCTTGTGGGAGAGAAACTTTTGCGGGTTGGTCTTAATTTTTGGAGGTGCTACTGTGAGCAATCGTTGTTCTTCCTCTTTGGTGGGTCCACTTGCAAGAAATATGAATAAAAAATTGTAGTTACCATATTTTTTGATAATTTGTTTTGAATGGTGCAAGAAAATGTTGTTAGTTAATAAAATCTCTAATGTTAAAAAAATAAGTTATATTAGTTATCAAAATCTCCAAGGTTGAAGGACAGAAAGTATGTTAGTCATCAAAATCTCCAACATTTTAATAAGTGAAATAACATTAAACCAATATAAAAAAAAATGAGGAACAAAGAAACTGAGAGTTATTAATAATTTATAATATTTTTTAATTAAATATTTTTTTAAAAAGAAATTATTTTAAAATAAACATTAAAATTCTTTTGAATAGTCCAGAGAAAAATTATAAGATGTCATCCATGAGGAAACCAAAACTAATCAAGAGTATTACAAATGGAGACTTCATGATCAATACTTTGACCTACTAAGACACACATATGTATAGCCATTTTATTGCTACTCCTTTGCTTGGGAAATAATCACCATCAAGTAAAATTAAAACATTTGGCTCAACATATTTTATAGAAATAATTGCTATCTCAGTCAAGTTCTTGAGAGAACTTCAATAATAATAAAAATCTTTAGAAAAAAAATGGTTCTAAACATTTGCTAAAGCATTTTGAGATATTTGATCCGGGGCTTCAGTTTAACACAAAATGTGAATGAACGCATGCCTTATTAACACAACTGTAGAGTACATACCAAGGAACTCCCTGCGACTCAGTATCTACCCATATTTTTGCTGCCTCGTAAAGAGCATCACCCATCGTGCGAGCCTTAACATAAACACACATAATTGGAGCAGAAAGATACTTCATCCCAACCATTGCTCTCCAAAATAATAAATCCTTCTTCTCACCTACCAATCATAGAGGCTAGAAATATAATATAAAACTATTCACATGAATTTACCTAATAGCTTAAGCTTTTGGAATGTTGTTTCATGACATGGTATTAGAGCGTCGGAGTTCAATCCTTGGTGAACCATTATATTTCTAGATGTTGTAATTTAGTTTTTTTTATTTTTGTAAAATAATTTTTTTATTTTTAGTTCCTATAAATTATGTTTGATTTTTTTTTTAAGTGCTTTGGATAGCAATTTGAATAATAAAAAAATGTTATCTAAAATTCTACAAGAATGTAAAATAAACAAACATAATTTAAAATGACTTAAAGAAGTTTTACAAGAAAAAAAAACAAAATAACATTAAATTACAATCACTAAAACTTAAGTTTTCAGGATAATAAGTTCATGACAATAGAATTCGTTCAAAATTTGTGCTTGTATAGAAAAAAAAACTCCATACAACAGAAAGTGTAGTAGAAAGAAACATAAATCATAACATGTGCTCAAACAAGTGTAAATAATAATATGAAAAAAAAATATTTAATTTATAGCAAAGGCTAATACCAACTTACATCAAAGCTCACAGTATGTTCAAAGCATTCAAACAATTCTGATACATTTCGATATACGTTCTTGAACAGAATGGACGTCATATCAGTATCAACCCACCTAGATTCCAGAGAAAGTTTAATTAGCCAATTAGACATACATCATACATGCAAAGCAAATATAGGATTCAATCACAGAATCACTTCAGCCAGGTTTCTTGTTTGATTTCCATTGAGCAAGTACAAATTACCAACATTAACTCAAGTTATTGTGTCACTATATCCAGCGATCCAAGCCAAATGTGAAATTGTTTGGGTACACAAATTGGCTGCTACTAATTTCCAAAGTCTACACCTAAATTTGATGGTATTGTTGTCTACAGTCTATGCCTAATTAGACAAGTTTAATTAGCCAATTAGCATACATCTTACTGACAAGAAGTGCCTCCCCAGACACAAGTTGGAGGGTATTGCTGTCTACAGTATATGCCTAATTAACCTTCTTATATCAAATGAATAAAATTGACTACAATCAGGGGTGAAGCTAGAGTAAAATAATATAAAAGCAGCCAATGAAAATATTTATTGGTGAGGGAGCCAAATTAGTATATTTTATAAATAAGTATTTAAATTGAAAAAATATTATAAAAATATTTGTTGACTGGTGCCGGGTGCCTGGTGGCTGGCTTACATATAACACGTAAATTTTGTTTCCTATCTCTAAAAATATGAAGGAATTATTCAAAAAAAATTCTTTTATTATTTTCTTTTGTATTATTCACTAAAAAGACTACAACACAGCTAGATTTGTGAAGTGTTGTGTTGTGTTTTACCATAACTTTAAACCTTAAAATTCCCAACTCTAAACCCTATTACAAATTATATTTTCATTTGAAGAAGTGTTGTGTTTAGGGTGATAAAATAATACTGACATATATAGCTAGATTTGTGATAAAAAGTTGGTATTAATTAATTAAGAGAGTATTATTCGAAAGAATAGGAGCTACGCAGTACGCACCTTCTCACTGTTATCATCTATCACTATCACTAAACTCACACCAAATGAATTGCAAAATTGTAATATGTTTTGCTTCCTTTCACTTCCACACCAAAGCTTGTCAAACACGCATGCTCCTTGCTCCTTGGCTACTAAATACTGTCAGATTCATTACTTGATGATGTAACATATTATTAGTTTATTACATCATCATTTAAAATATCGAAACTAATTAAAAATATAAAAATAAAAATTTAAAAATATAAGATAATAAAATAAAATAAAAATATGAAAAATATATTTAAACCTTAAAATAACAAGCAGTGACATAAACATCTATCAGATGACAAAACTCTGTTCTTTCAGGCTATTTCTTTCCAGCTATTGACAATAATAGCCTTGGACCCACTTAAGCCCTTCTATTCGAAGAAAAAGGAGTGGAGAGCGAAGGCGGCAGTAGCATCTTGGTATATACAGAATGACTGCATAGACAAAGATACTGGAGCACGATGCCCCTCCAACCTCAAGCATAAAACCAGAAAACAGAATCATGTAAATTAAGCATACAGTTAGAAACTGGCCTACACAATTGTTTACAATCATTGAAATAAATAGTAAAAAATGGTAATGTAAGGGTAATAAAAATATATAATTTAAAAACATTAAGATGATGATATTATAGTAATGTGATATATAAAATACTAAATGTTTTCATAAAAATTAGAAATAATAATAAAATACTACTATATGATTAATACAAAACAATCGATTGCTTTGAGTGAATTTTTTTTTCAACGTGTACATTGCGAAATTGATTGTGAACAAAAAAAATCAATTAATTAATTTAAGAGGGCGTTGAAAAAGTACATTATTAATATAGTATTATGAGTGATATTTATCCATAATTGTACTTCATACTCTAAATTTCTTCTAATATTGTTTAATTTAAGGCTTAAATATATTTTTTATCTCTTATATATATATCCAAATTTTTACATTTGATCCCGGATAGATTTTTCTTTCATATCTATTTCTTGATATTTGAAAAGTTTTGTTTCAGATTTATACTGTCAGTTAAATAATGACATATCCATTAAATATTTGATAACTTAATTTGTGACGGTTCAAAAATCATTAGTATTTGTTTTGAAATCAAATTTAAATTTTGTGGAGGCTAAAAATGTAAAATCAATTAAATTAAAAAAATAAATAAATCAAACATTGAGAAAGTCTTCTCCTTCTCCCTCCTCTTTCGTGCATGCCACCTTCAACCACTCTCGCATCAACTACATCTTTGCCAATGCAATCCGTGATGGGCCCCCACTCTACCACCACTGTGGGCTTTCACCGCCTCAGTCACATGTCCCAAATCTCTAGTGCCAGATTCCTACACACGTCTTCCCCCGTTGAGACAACCACTGAGGGAGACATGGTGGAGCTCATTAGAATCATCGCGTTACCAACGTAGTAACCATTGGATTCTTCCTGAAGGCCTCTCTCATCAGTAGCAAGCCTCTTACCGATGGAAACAACAAAGACAACACTTCTTCCTAACCAATCTCTGAGCAAGAACACCAACCCCTCCTTTCGTCAAGAATTGGGACCAACTATACCTTCAGTCACTACAAGCTCTTCTTCGACTTCAAGAATGTTTTGTGTCTCATATATTAGGGTCCTCGTGTTTAATGCCCTTATGCTTGACTTCAGAGCAATAACTTTAGAATGGGAATGGTAGATCCACTTTCAATGATAGCATGGTTGTGCTCGACAGTTTCAGCAAACTAGTTTCGTTTGATAACTTCACTTTCGCTACCATCAATTACAGGACAATGGTGCTTCGATGATGATTGACCCTTGATCACGACAGAAATACAAGGGTGTATAACATCAGAGACAAGAAGACAATTGGAAGGTGACAAGAATATTTTAGCCACAACCTTGTTTTATTCTTTGGATTTTTGGCCCCAATAGTTGCAGTAATAAACCAACCATTGGAAGAACATGTTCCTACCTTCCCGGTATTAGAATAAAAATTACAAGATTAAATTAATTAAATTTTGCTTCTGAGTTAAAATTAACTTATGCTTTCTCAATTTTTCATTTGAAACAAAACCTCTCCCAGATTTATTTATTTTTTACTTTAATTGATTTTGATGATTTAGCGTCAAAAAATTTAAATTTCATTTTCGAACAAATACTAATAATTTTTAAGTCATCACAAATCACGTTATCAAATAATTAACATGCATGTCATCACTTAATTGACAACAGGAATCTAAAACTAAAATTTTTAAATATCAAGGAGCATATGAAAAGGAAAAATTTATTAGAGATCAAACATAAAATTCAAATATATATCAGGGACCAAAAACATATTTAAACCTTAATTTAATTTGTCAACTTTCTTTTGAGAAAAAAGAAAAAGTAGTGAGCAATCTAAAAAGTACAATAAATCACGCTCAAAATAATGAGAATAACAGGGTTCAAGGAGTTGGTAATTACAATATTTTGATTACGGAAAGGTTGACTTAGCCTTCTCCAAAATCAATAGTACTATATCTTTTAAAATGTACCAATCAATTTAGAAGACAAATCCTTAATTTACATCGATTCAGTTTCTCATAACTTATTTACATCGATTCATCAGTGATCAAAATCAAACTCAATATTCAACTCTATCAAGTCATTTATACATCAAATTAATCAAAACCAAGGTGTTAAAAGTATCACAGGCATAGCAGACGTTGCCTTATTCTTTGATACAGCTCAAAGATTTCTTTAATCTTTACAATAACAGCAGCTATAATAGAAGAATAATTTTTCCAAAGAATCAATTGTTCAGCAAAACTTTGCCTATATATAAGACTAATACCACTTTGTAGTATTGTTCTAAAGAGCCAAATATGTTATCTGAGAAACCTAAATGTTTTCCATCAAACCAGTGGAGGCAAAAGCAAGAGCATAATAATAATAATAGAAGCCAATAATAATAGAAACCAGTGGACAAGAAAGGACCCAATTTAGGCTTTAATCCTGGAAGGCTCTCCCACAGCACTCTCCATTCTTGCATACCACTCGCCAATACGTGTATGCTCCACCATATCCTTGCCAGACCTTAAATAGCGTATGGGCTTTAAAACCCCAAAAACAGCCAGGTCGGCTAAGTTAGGCTTAGACCCTCCTGAAAAGACAGAAAAGTAATATTGTCTCAAATCCTATGAATGCAAGATTACTAATTCATCAAAATTCACTAACTAACAGAAGCCAAAGCCAGAGATTATTTGATGCTAAACTAACAGATAGACATGTAAGTCACTTGCATTAAATGGTTACGTGCAGGTACTAACTATGAATAATCTTTTGAGGTTTAGATCAAACAAATCCAGTGAAAAATTACAAGAGACCACCAATGTGAAAATCAAAAGTACTACAAATTGGAGACTACATGTTCATGATCAATACTTTGACCGGCCAAGGATATATGAAGCTATTTTATTTGTTACTCCTTTGCTTGGCAGAAAAAAAATCATAAAATAAAATTAGAACATCTGGTTCAACTTATTTTGGAGAAATAGTTGCTTTCTTTCAGGTCAACTTCTTGAGAGAATTTTAATGAAAAAGCAATTGTTTCTCTAGAAAAAAGTTGTTCCAAACATTTGCTAGAGCATTTGGATATATCTGAGACCTCAGTTTTATACACAGTTACACACACACACAAAGAAAGGGAATGGATGCTTTTGCATTGATAGTATAATCTCCTTAACACAACAGTGGAGTACATACCAAGGAACTCCCGGCCATCCAGAGCATCTACCCATGTTTCTGCTGCCTCATAAAGAGCAGCACGTTCATCAGTGATGTTATATTTTTTCTTCAGTTTCTTAGACACAAAATACATAGCTGCAGCTCCAGCATACTTCACCGAAAATTTTTCAAGATAGCTGAAATTGCCTAAAAATATCAATATAAACAAAATATCACCATGATTAGATTTCAGGTTTAATAAATCATGGCCAAGGACAGAAGTTCATATAAAGTAAATTCAGGGTTTGTAAGCATGATATACATCGGCTGAAAGTAGATAAAGCACTGTTATATTAATGTGTTTTTCTATGTAATTTTATATTTTTCTATGCTTTTCTTGCCTTTTTCTCTTTTTCCTGCTATAGCCATTTTTGGTCTGGGTGCTGCAGTCTGCACCCTTTCATTTCCATGTAATTGCTGACCTCTATATGTATAAAAAGTCTCAGCTCGAGTGTGATTCACTCAAGCTCTTCTCACTAAAATCTTAAGCTCTCAAATCTTAAGTGGCACAATATGCAAGGAGAGTTTTGAAGAAAGATTTATTCTTTGTATGCATGTTAGGGAAAAGAATGGGTAAAAGAAAAGCATCAACAGTGTGAATTTTGCCCATGAAAATGTACAAGTACAGATTGAGTAATAACAAAACATACAGGAAAATGTTAAGTTTCTCATTAAAAAATGATGATTCTAGATGTGTGAACTATTGTACAAGTCAAAGTAGGAGAAAGCTGGTGTGTTTGTGTGCATGCATGCACGCACATTTCAGCGTCAGAATTATTAGACTCTTTTCAGACCTGAAGCAGATTGCATGTGATATCCTCTAATATCTTCTACAAGTCAGTAAGATAGTGTCTCACAGCTCTTTTACTGTAAAATGTCAATTACAGAAATTTTTCTACATCAATCTGAGCCTTTTCAATGGCCACATATGCTCAATAATTAAAAAAAGGCATCCCAGTTCATGATGATTCCACCTCCACGCCAAGCCCGAATTTTTACAGTTCCAAAAACTAAGGATGAATGGAGGTGTATAAAGCTGATCCTTTCACAATAGTAAATAATATCCGGAAAGAACACGTCCCAAACAATTATATATGTTGTGTCCTTCATATCTCTTCTACTTTGAGTTTCTTTCTTTGCCTGAAAACAGGTGCATTGTATGACAAAACATTTGAAATTATTCATTTAGATATTTGGTGGCCTTGTTGTGTTTAGTTCACTTCTAGGCTTTCATCATTTTGTAACCTTCATTGATGACTTCTCAAGGTGTACTTGGTTCCATTGGATGAAAAATTGATCATATAAATGCTTGGAATTTTTCAAAAATATATTCAGAAATTTCTACTCAATTTGGTCACTCAGTTTACGTTTTACAAAATGATAATACCAAGTAGTAGTTTTCTATTTCTCAAGTCCTTTTTGTCATCTAAAAGAAAGATTCATCTATCTAGTTGTCCTCACACCCCAAGAGAAAGGTATTGCTGAAAGAAAACATGCTCATCTTCTCTTGCTACTGCCCATACCTTCACTTCAGCTAATGTCTTTATAATTTTTTGGGCAGATGCAATTCTTACAGCCTAACCACTGCTTATTTAATGCCATCCTCTTTGTTAAATATTTACATTTAGATCTCTCATTCCATTTTGTTTCCTAATGAGTCTACATATAAACCCCCTGTGTTTTTGGCTGTAGCTACTTTGTTCATGATGTTTCTCTAGGAAAAGACAAGCCCATTGCTTGTGCAATCAAATGTATCTTCCTCGAATATTCCAATGTAAAAAAAATTATAAGTGTTACTCTCCTTCATTATATTGTCTCTTTACTTAAGCAGTTATGACTTTCTTTGATGACTCTACATACTTCACCCTTCAAGAAGACAATGCTTGTCCTTCTCTTCCTTCACCAATCTCCACTCTTGAAGTAGACTGTGCTCATCCTTGGAAAACTTATCATTGTCATTCATGTGAAGTTTCAGCATCCCAACCAGATCCTGAAACATATGTTTCGCCACTTGTTCCAGCTTCTCCACCTTCTTTGTATCACCAGCTTTCATCTCCTTCAAACTTCCCAATTGCTATTTGCGAAGGTATTCTCTCCACATATAATCCTCATACTATTTATAATTATGTAAGTTATATCATCTTTCTTCCGTTCAATACGCTGTCATGTCTTCCTTGTCTTCTATTCCCTAAAATTGTCCAGGAAACTCTTTCCCATTAAGGATGGTATCAAGCATTTATAGAGGAAATGCAAGCTTTGGAATTAAACCATACTTAGGAGATGGTTCCTTTACCTCTAGGTAAAAATCCTGCGGGCTGCCTTTGGGTCTTCACTATAAAAGTAGGACCTATAGTGGATTGTCTTGAGGTTCATTTTGTTAAAGGGATCACTCAAATTTTTGGGCAGGATAATGGTGATGCTTTTTCTCCTATTGCAAAAATGGATTGTCTTGAGGATCATTTTGTTGTTAAAGGTATCACTCAAATATAATATAAAATTGTTAAGGTGTCTTCACCTAATAGCTTAAGCTTTTGGGACAGTTGCTTCATTGCAACAGATTATGTTCCAAAAGTGCTCTAATATCAAATGGCAATTTCATACAGTAAAAAATGTGGTGGAAAGAAACATAAACCGCAACATGTGCTAAAATATGTGTAAAAACTAATAGTAAAAAAAATCATTTCTACAGCAAAAGTCAGTACCAACTTACCGTTGCTCGTAATATACTCAAAGGATTCAAGTGCTTCAGATGTATTTCGATATATGTTTGGTGACAGAACATGTACCAAATGATTATCAACCCACCTATATCAGAAGAGAAAGTTTAATTAGCCTGTTAGATATAGATGCTAAGCTAAAATAGATTCAATCACTTCCCCAGAGTTTTTGTCTGACTTCCCTCTAACGGGTACAAATTACTGACAGCAATTCAAGTTGTCATATTGCATATTGCATCTTGCCTAACAGATATAGTAAGGCCTCTTATTGGAATATTGAACCAACAATACAAATCAAGGGAGTCAAAAGTAAACAATTGAAAGATTAGAAGGTTAACCAAAATCCAACCCATAGAAACATAAGATTCCTAACATGTTAAGTGTAATAAAAGATGACTGCAATCAAATCGCCAAAGAGAAAGAAAGCCAACAATTTAACAGGATCACACACAAAGGGAGTAGTGACTTAATTTATACTGTTTTAACATAAATGTCCAGTTATGCTTGTTAGCACAATAGCACACTGCATTTATATGCTGAATCTAAGCATAAAAAGATAAGTGAAATGTTATAAAATCATCAGTAAATATATTTTCTTCAATCCTAATGGTAAAGTTTAGAACAAAAAGCAGAGTAATTGAGGAAGAAAGAAAGGTTTCTCTTCCAGTCCACTGAGCAATATCTCCTTTTTAGTTGGTTCAAATGAAAGTGTGAAACTGAAAACAACTTCTTAAAATTGGAAAAATGAAATTCAATCAAACTTTTAAAGAAAAAAATCAGTGACTTCACCCTGTTACATTTATTAGAAACATGCTTGATTGAAAAATAAAACAAGGCCAAAAGAAAGAAAACCATACCGCCGCCATTTTGTCTCTTCGTCCTCAGAAGTTGAATCTACAATTTTCTTGGACAGAATCTTATGTCCCAGCTTATCAATTATAACTGCCAAACAAACAAACATCAGTGAAAAATTATAGTGACATGTTCAATGGACACAAGTCCATCATAAAATTTCACAATCAATTTTCAAGGGAAAATGTAAAAACCTGATGAATCATTTAGCTGTTCACCATCTACCATCAGTATTGGCACCTTCTGATACTCAGACCATTTGATTTCTTTCTTACTGAGAGGGTTGACCTCCACAATTTTGTAAGGTATATCGTAGTAGTCCAAAAATGCTGGTAAAGCAAGTAAAAATATCAATAACAGAAACCAGGAAAAAAATGTTGTGAAATCTCAATGGAAAAACTACAGCAATAAAAGAGACGGATGTATGGCAGAATAGGCACCAATATCCTAGCCCATGCTCACCATTATATATGAGATAAATCAATAGAGTGAAAAATACAGCCTCATTTAGAAGCAACAATTGACAACCAATGTGTCATTTTTCCATTCTCTTTCTATGACTCAATGCTTCTTTTTAAAATTCTCACATAACTCAAGGAATCTACTTACTCTGAGGAATAAGCGCATGCTTGGCTTGGCTCTTTGTATTTCAATGACTCAATGCTTCAGCTTTTGAATGTGGAATCTAACATAAACACACGCATCTGACCCATGACCAAACATACACTAAGTACTGCCAAACTTACTCAGTTACATTGAATTCCATCAATCCAACCATTAGATTAAGACTTTTTGTTAAGTGGATCAAGAATTAAAAAAATCATATAATCTAAAAACTAGTTAATTCTTCATTGATCAACTTCATTTTGACATATATTAAACTTATTAAAAACATAAGTAAATTCTGGGTACAATATGAAATATCTATGAAGAATTTTTAATGAATTTAATTTCTACACATACCAATCAGAAATCATGGTAGGAATGAATTTGAAAGTGAATATTGTAAAATCGACAAACTTACCCACATAGCAGTTTATAATTGGATATAAGAGTAAAATGAACGATTTGAAAATTTTAATTAGATTCCTAAACTTAAAAATTATAATTGGATACTTGATCTTCTATCATTCTTGTTATTGGGATCCTGAAGTTAGTAAAATCACCACAAATTGTTACAAAAATTGTAGAAGATCAAGGACAAAATCACTTCTTTTTTTTTTTAATTGAAGGACCTAATTAAAATTTTCCAAAAAGTGTAGGGACTTACTAATGTATCAAACCTATTTAATTTATCTAAAATCAAATGGCTCCGGGGGTGTGATGATCAATAGTACAACATAACATGATTTAACAGCTAGATTTTGTTAAATCAGCTGTTAGTTTTTTTTCTTTTACCTTTGACTTTGTTGCAGAAAGGGCAAGCCTCGAACTGGTAAAGAACGACGTCGTTCGGGAGAGCCTCTGGCGGCGGGGGCTCCTTGGCGAGGACTTCCTGAGAGACCAGAGCCCCAGCAACGCCGAGAGACGCGGCGGCGAGAGGACCGAGGAGCGAGGAGAAGCGGCGGCGGTGAGAGCGGGCGGCGGCGCTGCGGTAGAGCGCGGCCTGGAGAAGGCGGTTGGGGACGGAGAAAGAGGTGGCGACGCGAGGGGACGTGAGGGTTCTGAAGAGAATGGAAGGTACCCTTCTCATAGCGTCGTGTCTGAGATTGATTCACAACACAATCAGATCTCTTTCACTCTCACTCTCACTTTCACGTTGCGATGATTTTGATGGCTTCCTCGGTCGTTGGGAGGGAGAGAGGGTTTATGTGGGTTTCGTAGATCCACGGGACAGGGTTTTAGCCTTTGTTCTCTGTCTGTGCTCTCCACGTGATCCAAAACTTATTCACACTCTTTTTTTAACTATTATTATTTATTTATTTTTGGTACTCGTTATATTATATGGATCCCAATCTTATCCAACCCAACAATTTAATTTAAAAAATTGAATTTAATATTATTCAAATCAATAATTAATTAATTAATTAATTATTATATGAGAAAATAGGTTATTACATTCTCACATTTTAACTCTAAACCTCTAGTATTATTGCTTTTTAAAATGTTTGAGAAATAATTTTATTTAATAATTGTAGACATTTTTACTAAGCACAGATTTGAACCATGAAAATCATTACATTACAATAAGATCCAATTATAAATTATCAGCATTGTTATTTGTGCAATAAGTCATATAATAATTTAGGTCTAATGTTCAGTTTGATTGTGAAAATGTATTAAAGTGTTCAATTAGGTCCATATATTTAAAAAAAATACCCAATTAAGTTTTCATATTTTTAAAAATGTTTCAATGTTATTCTTTTCGTGAATTTCAATTGAAACCGTTAAAAATGTTTAACGCGGCGACTCCCACCTAACATGGTTGCACCACCAGCAAGTCAGCGCCATCTCCTCCACAAATGCACAACCAAAACACACACAGCACCGCCACTCCTTTACCTCACCATAGCCAAGCACCAAGATCTGCTACTTGTGCAGCCTTCCGATGATGCGCAACCTTGTCCCTCAATTAAAATCTGAGGATTCGCATTGCATGCATTCACGCTCCGCAAATTTGGGGTTGGGAGAGTCGCGATTTTGTTAGGGGGAGAAATCTGGGTAATCTTCATGTGCTGATGGATTGGGTGTGGAGGGAGGAGTTTATGTTTGGCATTTTCACGAACACTTGATGGGGTCGCTTAAACAAATTCTTGGAAAGTATATTGCTTTTGAAAAATAAATTTGTTCATGCTTCGTTGATGTTGCTGATATCCATTTTTTTCTCCTATTTTTTGGGTTGTTCTTCGTATTAGGCAATTTTTGTTATGCATCACTAATTATTGTGGCGGTTTTTAACGACTACTAAACAACAATCGCCAAAATGTATAGTCAGGAAAAGAGACGGAAACGTAACACTTTTTTTACTATGTCAGTTGAGACTGACAGAAAGGGTAACATTGGAGCGTTTTAAAAAAATATGAAACTTAATTGGAGGTTGTTAAAATATGGGAACCTAATTGAAACTTTAATACAATTTGATGATCAAATTGATCATCAAGATAATTATTTATACAACAATAATTTATACAACACTATTAAACTATTGAGTTATGATAAATAAACTTTATTTTAGTTCTTTAAATTATAAATGTAAATCATTTTTGTGTTTCTATATACAAAATATTCATTTGAAATTTATTTTATATCTTAAATTAATCATAAACACAAAAGTATTAAGTATAATGATACTTTTAGTATAACGAGAGTTTTTGTTTATAACTTTTTAATAACACAAGAATCAAACTGAAATAATCATAAACATCAATTATTTTATATTTTAAATTAATCATAAACACCAAGCATACTAATGTTAGAAAAATGTGTTTTATGTCATTGTACAAATAGCGATTTGTTGTCATGTGTAAAATATTGCAAGTTTTATTTTGGCCTTCACAAATAAAACTGTTTTTAATTTTAGTTTCTACAAGTGGTTTTGACAATCACAGAAGCATGTCTTAACTTGTTATATAAAAGATAAAAAGAAACAATTAGCAACAACATTACCATGATAAAAACTTTAATTTACATAAATGTAAAACATATTTAAGACTATTGAGGACTTGCCCTCCCTCAACACACACAACAGGAATAAAATGATATAACATAAACAATACAATAAATAGAAATAGATTAAGAATATAAAAATAATGTGATTTGACACATTAAATAATATTTCAACAAATATTCATTATCTTAAATAAGATTAAAGTTTTTCAAATAACTTGAAAAATCCTCCCCAAATAATGTATCACCTTTTAAATATGAGTTTTTCAAATAATTTGAAAATTCTTTTTTAAATAGTGTATCACATTAAATAATATTTCAACAAATATTAACTATTACTCGATACATGATGGCTTCTTCAAGTTAGGTTGCTTATTCTCATATCAAACCCCTTGATTTATAGTGTGATGAATAACATTTAAAGACTTATTGAATAAACACTAAACTAATTGCTTCTTTTAGAAGTCGTCCCCCTTTGATTATCACACACTAAGCAATGATCACAACTTTTTACTTAATCTCAAAATGAATCACTATAACTATTAACTAATAATTGGGAATTTGGAATTACATTCACAATTGGTCTCTCAAACAAAGTTTCCAAACCACATCCTTAGCCTCCTCAACACCCAGTCTCATTAGTGTCATGAAAGTCCTTTCTTGCAACCATCTGTTGGACCAGCGGCCTCAATAACTTAAGAGGGATAGGCTTAGAGTGCAGAAGAAGCAGTAATCAATTTAATAATGTTCTTTAAACATGCAAGACAAAATTGATTGCAACAAAATAAATGAGATAAGGGAAGAGAGAATGCAAATACAATTTTTATATTGGTTCGGCAAAATCCGTGTCTACGTTCAGTACTCAAGCAACCCACTTGAGATTTTCCACTCCCTTTGTAAAAATCCATTTACAAAGTCTGAACCACACAGAGACAACACATCCCTTGTGTTCAGAAATCCTTACAACTTAAGAGACCCTCAGTCCCTTAATCAATCTCTTTGAATGAGAAGAAAGAAAGAAGAATTCTCTCTTGAAGAGAAGGATATTATAATTGAAGTCCATGGAGAAACTCTTAATAGATTTGCAAGTGTTTGCCCAAGAGTTTCTTTTGAGAGAGCATTTGGCAATGAAGTTCTCTTGGAATCTCTCTCATTTCCTTTTGAGAGGATAAGACATTTTGAACAAAAAAATCTCTCTTCAAAATTCGTACCCAAGTCACCTATTTATAGGCCTTTGATGGTCATTCACAAATCCAATCAAAAGATGTGACTGTTGGCAGATTTTCTGAAAACTCTCCACTGGTAATCGATTACAATGTTTGTGTAATTGATTATACAGTTATAATTTGAAGGGTCATGACTTTTGAATTTGAATTTTCAGAGTTTTGTTACTGGTAATCGATTACATGTTCAAAAATCAAATTCAAAACTCTTTTCAACAACTATTTTTCATTCTTCTCTCCTAATCAATTACACTTCCTGGTAATCGATTACCAGAGCCTTGCATGACTTTGAAACCCTTTGTTCTAAGGCAAGGCTTGATCTTTAGCGAATCTTGAAACAATGATTTGTTTGTTGAAACAATCTTAAATTAATCTTGAAGCAAATGTTTATCCTTTGAAGCGACCTTGTTTGATTCTTCTTTCGTATCATCAAAATTCATGCATTCATACATTCACACCATCTTCATGTTTTTTTCTCTCTCATGTCATGCTTTTGCTACTCAAAATTCATAAGTATCAAAATGGTGGCATTACCTATATTTGCATCATTATTACTTACCACCAACAATTTGACTTTCATATCACAAATCCAAAAAACTTTTGACACAAATTTTCAAATAGATTTTCTATCAATACTTGTTTTATTATTCATCTGACCACATCATAATTTTGATATCATTATTAGGAACATCTTTCACACATACATAATAAGGATCAAATGACAGAATACTAAGGATAAAAATAACAAAAAAGAATAAAAAATTATTGTAGTTCAGCACCAAATTCCCACATTTATGGGAATATCTCAACAAATATTCAATATCTTAATAACACTACAAGTTTTTGAATAAACTTGAAAAATGCTTCCTAAATATGTATCACCTTATAAATCAAATATTTAATCAAGAATTATAAGAAATAAGAAACATTATCACACTTACAAGAGTCTCTCTCTCATCCCTTGTACTCATGTTAGGGGTGATTTTTCTTATCTTAAGAATTCCGATTTATAACGTGATGAATAACTTTTAAAACTTTTCAAACAAATACTACTTAATTATTTCTCATGATTATACGAGACACTTTCTTTAAGAATGATAATCATACCTGTAATTTCACAACCTTTTCACTCAATCTCAAAATTACTTCCTTATATTAATAGTCGAAATTTTGGAATTAACATTAACATTATTATTGAAAGACCAACCAATTTGCCAAGAAAATATTTCATGATATGAAGGGGATATTTATTATGGATATTTTTCACTTTTAATTATTAATTACAGATTTTAAAAAAAAACTTACAAAAGATGTATAAAATTATATATATATATATATATATATATATATATATATATATATATATATATATTATTTAGTCTAAAAATTAGTCCTTCTGCAAGACAAGGTTGTGCTTTTGTAGGAATTGAGTTCAACTTCTCTTTCATGAATTAAGCATGTGTGGCTAATTAAGTTTGTCTCACTTAGTTAGATTATTAATTTATTAAGTTAAATTATTCAATATATCCTTCAACTTAAAAAAAATTCAAACAGTCCTCAATTATTTTTTAGGTCATTAATCATGTAAGAGTTTTTATTTAATTAAGATTGATTTAAGGAATTAATATCTTCTAATAACCATATTAAAAGTTCACTTAAAAATTCTCAAATATTTCAAGTAAATAATTTAGCCCATTTATTTATAGTTTTCTACTACTAATAGTATTATAAATATTATCATCTAGTCCAGACTCCAAAACCCTGGTAGTGTGCTCCGTTGAGATAAACCTGAGTGAGAGTGAGGCGAAGGGGGAGAAAGCTAAAACTAAAAAATGTCATCTTCTAAGCTCACACTGTACGGAATCGGAACCGCACTCTTCCGCACCCGTAGAACTGCACCCGTAACTGTAACTCCCCACTCTCCCTTTCTCTTCTTCAAACCCATTCCCTTCCCGCCGTGCTTCCTCCGCCCCGATTCCTCTTCCTCCTCCTCCTTCTCCGCCGCCGCCGCCGCCGCCGCAGAAACCCTACCCTCCGTCGACCACCCCTGGCCGGAATGGGTCTCCTTCGTCGACCGCTTGAACACCAAAGGCTACCTCCCCAAAACCTCCTCTTCCGACGACACCGTAAGCCTTTACGCCAACATGAACTCTCTCAAGGACGCTTGTCTCAGCTTCGCGCGTGACCGTTACGACCTTTTCAAGTTCGTTTTTCTCTTTTTTCCTTTTTGTTCGAAAAAAAAAATTGAACTTGGTGAACAATTACTTGGGTCTGTTTAGAAAAAAAAAAAAAAAAACTTCTCGAGAATGTGTAAGAGAAGAAAATAAAAAGGTAAAATGAATTAAGTCTCTCCTTTGAGTTAAGTCTAAACCAGAACCTTATACCCTCAAATGAATTAAGTTTCTTCCATGAGTTAAAAAGAGCTTTTGGAGAGGCTAATTGAAAGAACTTCTACAAATTATAGAATTTTTTTTTTCCTCCTCCTGTAAGTGCCTATGTGTTTTTGTTGAAAAGTTTATCCAAACAGAACTTTAGTTTATGTGATGAATGAGGGAAAAAACTGTCGTTATTGTTGGTTTTGCCTTTACTCAATATGGCTTTGTAACTTGTAAGAATTAATGATGAGAAGGGCATATGTATATCTGAGGTTATATGGTATCAGAGCCTACCTAGTGATTGTTTGTTGGACCTATGGTGTCACCCGTTATCGGATCACCTGCAGATGTCTAGTCTTGCAAAATTCACTTTCAAGATGTCCAGTGCTCGGCATGAGAGGGGTGTGTTGGAGATTCCATGTCAACTAGTGATGAGGCTAAAGTAGTGTATATAATTTGGGGCAACCCTCACCTTACAAGCTGGTTTATAGGGTTGAGTTAGACCCATAACCCACTTTCTAAGAGTTATTATTATTATTACTTGTTCAGTTTTGATATAAATTTTGTTTGGTTGCTTGTTATGCTATGCAGTTTGCTGCCTACAAATGATATCCAAGCAGTGGTTGAGGGTGGGTGCCCTAATCTTCTCCGTAAAGCTGTTAATTCAGCTAAGAGGCTGAGAGCACACCTGCAATTAGATGAAGGGGATGTATGTGTGTTAGTTCATTTTTATTTTTTTTTCAATTTTTCATCGGAAGTATTTATGTTTTTTGAAGTTATCGGTTGCAACTTGCAAGTAATAGTTATTATAGATAAATGTGAAGAAATTATGCATTGATTTAACGTTCCCTTTTTAACACACTATTATTGTGTGAATGAAATCTCATACTGTTCTCATAAATAGTAGTGCGGAATTTTACTCAATACTGAAGCGTGAGTGTTAGACAGTGTATTGTTAGTCTTTCTTCTAGTCAACGAAGTGAGATGTTAACTGTTGTTGCTTGTTATTATTAGTCTATGTATATGACAGTATGAGATGGAATTTTATTTTATTATTATTATTTTTATTTTTCTGCCTGAGTTTGAGGGGGCATTTTGCTTCCATCTAGGTTTGTGGTGCTTGCTATCTACGAAGCTCTTGTGATAGAGCTTATGTGATTCTGAAGGATTTTGAAACTGATGCCCGAACTGTTGATATAGTTCGAATACTTTTGTTCTACGCACTAGATCCACTTGTGCTTTCTGGAGGAGACAAACCACCGGGCCGGGAAGTTATTGAATCATCTGTCAGAAAACTTCTCTCTCAGCTAATTGAGTTGAGTGAGTCCCCTGCTCCTGCCCCTGCTCCTGCTCGTTCAAAGCCTACTGCACAGGATGGTGTGGTAGAAGGCCAATCTCTAAGTGTTACGACTAATCAATTGTTTAAAGATGTTGAGATGAAGAAAGGTGACTGGATGTGTCCAAAGTGAGTTATTTTTGCTCATGGAATCATATTTTTTTTGTGTGTAGTAAGTAGTAACTTCTGCACATGAATTCGTGAAATTTCAGTTTTTGCATTTTCACATAAAATTTGAAAGGAATTGTTAGTGCAGAAGTGAATTTTCTCCATCCACCTTGCATTTAACTTCCAAATCAAGCAAGTGATCTATCAATATCATCTATTGATTCTCTGCAACTTTTACTAGGTTAAGAGCAACTAGATATTATAGATATAAAGCTTTATCTTAAAACGTGCAGTAAGAATTATACTTTGTTCATGCATAATAAAATTTATTTTTGGTTTGATTTTTTTTAATGTTAGTATTCTTTCAGAAGTATTTTTGGCTAGTGGATGAGTAGATTTGTTTTATAACTATATCCCTTTTGTCAGTCATACAAGTTTTTTTTTTATCATTTCTTTTCTTTTTCCTGTGAGATAGTTTTTAGTGATAATACTAATTTAGAAGAATTGTTGACCAGTGGGATGGATGTATTTGTTTTATTTATACCCATTTTGTGAATGATTCAAATTATTTTCTAAGTGATGGTTTTTAGTGATGGTATGTAATCCAAAGTATTTTTGGCTGGTCAATGATTGTATTGATTTTATATCCCTTTTGTTAGTACACTTCTTCCTTATCATGAATATTGATGATTTAACTTTCCACAATTGTTCGTGTTAGTGGAAATGTTCCATGTCATTTGAATCTTAAATTAGATCTCGACAACTTAATAATTCACCGTTAAGAGTTTTACCCAAAATTTCTTGCAGATGCAATTTCATGAACTTTTCTAGAAATACACAATGCCTGAATTGTAAGGAAGACAAGCCTAAGGATATTAACCCGTTTACTGTTCAAATGAAGCCAGGAGATTGGACCTGTCCTGAGTAAGTCCTCTCTACTTGCTTACTAGCTTTTCTCATAAGGCATGGCCAATTTCTGTGTGTCTGTTAGCTTCCTTTTCAAAAAGAACATGATAATGCCAGTTAATACCAACAGAACTATATGAAGTGCCTCTTAACCTCTTCGTTGAATTTTTGTCTCATGTGTTTTCTTTGTTGTGCTGTTCATATGCAAATATGCATGCCTAGTATCTTAATTCTTAAATGACTCAAAAAAAATTCTTTTATTTTTCCTCTGTTCTGATGCTGTCATCAAATACATTATATATGTGTTCAATTATCCCTTATTTGGTGTCTTCTGGTCTGCTGATGGTTGCTTTTTGGTTTTGCTACAGATGCAATTATTTAAATTTTGCCAGAAACAGACTATGTCTAGAATGCAAAATAGAGGGGCCGGCGAAGGAAGCTAATACCATTGAAGTTGAAAGGAAAAAAGGAGATTGGACTTGCCCACAGTGAGTCCCCTATTTTGTTGACAAGAAAATTTCTGTTGATCATATTTTTAGTTTCTGTTTCCTATGATAGAAGATGAATCATTTTCATGTCAATAATTAAAATTTTGCTGACTTGTCTATAAATTTAAACATTGATAGCTTTCAGACATCGATATCGTAACAATTTTGTAATGTATCTCTAGATTTTGTTACTATTCTTTCCTTTAATGTCTTTCATATTTCATGCTTCATCTCTTTCTCATAAGTTTTTAGTTTTGTAAAGATATTTCATGATATAGTAAGCTTTTTTTCTTGGTTGGGCCCTTATTGAAGCCTTATCCAGAAAGTTAAAGAAACTTGTAACGTACAATTTGACTGTGATAATTACCTGCAACTATTGTACCCTGATTTTTTGGGGGCTTTTTTTTCTGTTTGGAATGTACAACATTCTGAAAATTTTTAATATGATCCTTTTATTTAACATGAGTTTCTTAATTAATTCATATATTTTTTTAATTACAAATATCAGAGTATTTAAAATACCATTCTGCTTGCTATCTGTTTTATGTCTTGTATTCTTTTACCAGAGTATTTGCACTTTGTTGGTCAGCTGCATTTGGCACCAATGAATAATTTTAGGTCTCTCACTTTGCATTAATAATTGGATTCCTCAAAGCTTCAGTTTTAGAAGTTCTCTTCCCGCAAACTCATCCATATGATCATATCACTGGAATAAACAACCTCATGATGTAACTATTCCAGTATATTATAGACTTGATTATATATTAAATAAGCCCTGTATATCTAATCTATTTTTGCTGCAGTCTAATCTATTCTGTGCATTTTATTGCTATGTTATGGAGTACTGGTGGAGGGATAAAGTTTTGGTCATTAGGGCGGCCATATATATTATGATTTTAATTGATTAAATCACACTCTTATCAAATATCTTCTTCCCTTTATTTCTACTGTAACAATAGTTACTTGTTATGATACTACCTGCAAACATGTTACCGATATGCTATTACAACAATTTATTGCTCCTTTATGACTTTTATCCATCTCTAGCTAAAACTGTTAATGACAGTAAAATTTCAGCTAAAAGTAGTTACAACATGAATGAGCAAGAGCAAAATTTATATTATATTATGATATTATGATTATTGATATCCAAGTATAACAATAGATGACTAGAGTCAATGACTTTTTAACAGTTAAGATACCTTCTCATGATGTTTTTGTATATGTAGATGTGGGTTCATGAATTATGCTAGGAACACGAAATGTTTGCGTTGTCCTGAGACAAGGCCTAAGAAACATCCTGGGGACTGGAATTGTCCCGGGTAAGTCATGTTTCTCTTCCCCCCAACCTAAAAACACCTTGTTTCCCATCTTACATCATGTATAGCTGATTTCTTCCATTATGCAAGGAGTATGTAATCAATATGTTGACACTGGCTCTAAACAGTTTGTTCCATTTTTTCGTGGATGTTCCTATGTATGTAGGTGTGGGTTCATGAATTTTGCTAGTAAAATGAAGTGTTTGCATTGTCAAGAGCCAAACCCAAGTTCCAAGAAATATAGTGGGGATTGGAGTTGCCCCAAGTAAGTCCTTGTTTTTCTTCCTTCTCTTCCCATCTTTCCTTGCACGCTTAAAGTTTCTTGTTTCATGTATTACTGCCTGTAGATGCGATTTCTACAATTATGCAAGAAATATGGCTTGCCTGAAGTGCAATGCTGAACGCCCTAAAGAACAACCAACCGTTGACTATGAGGACCATGAATGGAGACGATCAAACTGATTAGGGGAAAAAACGCCATCGGGCTATATCATATAGGGAGGTCACAAT
The DNA here is from genome assembly GCF_000004515.6 of Glycine max. Taxonomy (NCBI): domain Eukaryota; kingdom Viridiplantae; phylum Streptophyta; class Magnoliopsida; order Fabales; family Fabaceae; genus Glycine; species Glycine max. Next base: position 9,577,166 of record NC_038243.2, on the reverse strand, counting down.
TGTGCTGGTGGGCTGTAACAAATATTTTGTTATTGATGCATTCTCTGCCCATTTTTCTTTCTCAATCTTCCAATTAATGGTGCTAAGTGCTTCTTCACTTATTGGAAATGGTACAAAAACGATAATTAGAGATACTTTAAAGTTATTTGATTGCATATGAATGTGTTTTAATATAATCATGTACAGATCTAAAAGTAAATTTACAGAGATTGAATCTTGTGAATGTTGTTATAGCTTTATTTTGTTTCAGATAAAAAAAAATTGTTTCTGATTTCAAACATAGCCCCAGGGAACTCTTATGGAAATATATATTTGCACCCACACTTAGAATACACGTGATTTCTGAATTTAATTTATCTTAAAATAAGGAATTTAATTTCTACCTACACATATGGGGATTCTGAATTTCTTTCTCCATTAACCGTTGATGGTTACTGTTTCAACAATTTTTCCATGGCTTTTTCATATTTTATATTCTTAGTGAATTCACCCGTCAAAATTTACTGCTGAGATGAATAATCTCAACAAGGATTTTTCATGAATGAAATGCTTTTAATAGCTTCAACTGAATTCCAGTTTTCCAGGCATTTTATAACTCTCCAAACACACCTTAAGTTTCTTAAAGCAGAAAAGCACTATATAAAGCAAAAACTATTTAGAGGTTCAAGCTCCTAAATTGGCACCCATTGATTTATCTTAACATTAAAACAGTAACTGGATTAATAAAAAATAAAAATAAAAAGTTAAGGCCATGCTTGATTTATGAAAGTTGAGGGAGAAAAAGAGTAAAAACTAAAAAGTGAGATGATTTTTTAAATTTTTTGGTTGAGTAAAAAGTAAAAAAGGAAAAAAAAGATACAAGTATAAAATGACATAAATATCCTAAATAAAAAAGATGTATAATTCTCATTCTCATTATGTCCAAAATGAGAAAGAAGAATATTTAAGTGGGACTACAAATGTTCTTTCTCTCTTTCACTGCTCCATGTCCTTCCAATTGGAGTGTTTATTCCCTCATCCATCCATCTTTCGATATACCAGAGGAACACTAAAAGGAAACAATTCCTTTGCATGGAATGAACAATAGCATTCAAGAAACCCACTGCCTAGTGCAACAAGCACTTCAATCAACAATGTATATCCTATTAGCTAAGGCAGCTTTCAAGCTGAAACAAATATGTTTAGGCATTTAAAAATATTATGCTTAAAAGATAAATTTATCACAACTTCAGGGTAAGTGGTGCAATGGGGCCAAGATAAAAATGTATAACAATATACTAAATTTTTACATACTCTGTTGCATGATAAAAGGTTAATATGTCTTCTCAAATGAAATAAATCAAGAACAGAATTTCTTCTATTATTAATGCTTCTTAAACACCGTCCCCATGAGCATTGAGAAACGATGAATGTGTTGGAAGATACTAAGTCAATAAGGAGATTAGGATTACCAAAGGAAGATGGACAAAAGCCACATTAAGATTCTAAAACTCAACTAACAACCCAAGACTAAAATGAATTAAAAAGGCATTTGTTAATATAAACTTGACAGACAATGAGGTCACTGCTTTCAACTTCTGCGCTTGTCTTTTAAACGAGTTTAATAATAAAAATGCAATTTCAAAGGGAACTAAAGTGTTTCACCTTCAATACTTTTAATATGACTATAGCAATCAAAGTGCAGAGAAGAAATAGAGAATTATCAACTCTTAACATCCACCATGGAACAATGAAAACATCTGCTGCAAAGAGGCCACTGAATAGCCTAACTCCTCTGATCCAACAGATAAAAATATACTAGCCATTAGGCACATATTATTGAATACATGTTTTTCACTCCACAAACTAAGACGTAGCCATCCATTAAAGTATTATAAGTAAAAATATCATGTTTCAAACCGCCAACACATTTTTGGCTTCTTTCACCTTTCCTTCTTTACACAATGCATCAACCAATATATTATAGGCACAGACATTTTGGTTGATGGTTTTCAATACCATTTCATTAAAGAACCCAGCTTACCAACAATGCAGAAGCCGTAGATTAGAGTATTATAAGTGACAACATCAGCAGAAACTCCCTTGACAGACATTTCAGAAAATAAATCGCAAGCCTCAGGTACAAGTTTATGTTTACATAAACAGTCAATAATTGTGTTGTACATTACCACATCAGGCTCAGTCAATGTCCCATCAATCTTCCTCAGCAACTGGATGGCAGCTCTTGTTTCTCCAATTTTACAAACCCCATTGATCAATTTGATCGAGTTGAAATCCTTGGGCCAATACCTTGTCATGAAAGTGCAGTGCCTTCTTGACCTGACCCTTAAGACAAAGACCTTTGAAGAGTGTGTTCAAAGTTATGGTATCTGGCTGATAACCCAATTTGAGGATCTTGGATAACACAGAGAAAGCCAAGTTGATTAGACCCAAATGGCAGAAACAATTAATGAGGATGTTCAAAGTAAAAAAGGTCAGGCTGAATTGCCTTGAGCTCCAATCGGTTAGAGAGGGAAACAACAGTGGGGTAGTGCTTCATCATCGCAAATAAATCTAAAATCTTGTTAAATTGAGGGGTATGACGCATACACAGCATGTGATTGAATTGGTAAAGAGCATCATCAACATTTTGAAAGGATGGGGGTTGAGAGTGAAAGTGAGAGTGGAAGCAAAGAAGGGAAGTGGAGTTTGGAAGAAAAGGCAGAGTCTTGGGAATGGATTCGTAGGAACAGATGGTGTTCTTCTGTAGTATTTGGTTTGGTTGGGTATAAAAAAAAAATAGATAAAATAGATATATATGTTATCTTACGTTTGAAATAGATAAAAAAAATAGTATAAGGATATGGTATAAAATATAGGTAAATTAAAATAATGCATTTTTTTAGACTTACGTGATAATATTTTACGTACATTACTTTTTTAAAATTTTGATATTTATACAAAATATTTAAAATATTTTTTGGCCTTTTATACATGATTAAAATTAACTAGACATCAATGACAATATGACATAATTAACATTAAATGATTAAACATTTTATGCACATGATTTTTAAAAAATATTATAACTGGTCTTAAATAATTTATATAATTTTTATTATAATATAATGTTAATAAATTTTGTTACCTTTAATCTTATTCTTACAACAAAGTTGAAAATTTTTATTCAATTTATTTTAAATATTTTTTAATAACATATTTTAATTTTATATTTAAAAAAATTTGTAAATACATATATATTATATATAAATTATAAATTATAAATGAATGTAATTATAAATCAAATTTAGATTTTCTCCGATTTCAGCTTCGGCGCACGTAAGAACTTATGGAATGGAAGGCTCGGTTACTCAGGGCATATACAAAACGATAACGTAGACAAAATTTCTCTCTATTTTTTTCATTTGATTATATGGTAATTTACTAAATTAGTGTAATCTCCCTTCAAAATGGTGTAAGTCATAATTGCAAAAAACAAATTAAGGTGGAAGTGGCATAATTAGAAAACAAAATCTTGTGCTTAGATTGATACTATACTGTTTCAGTGCATTATTTTATTATTCGTTTTTTAAAAAAAATCATCTTATCTAATATATCTCTTACAACTTTTTTTATTATTCCTTTTTTCTCTCTTCATTTCTTTGTCACATTACTCATATTATATAATATATGTTTCTCTTCTCTTGGTATTTATAATTATAAGATTTGTTATACATATAAATATGATTATCCTGATATAAATATGATTATCCTGATTCTCTTGATTGTAAAGAAATATCAATTATAATCAAATAATCAAATTTATGTAAAAATTAAAAGTATATCAGTTTGTAGACTTACATTATGAGTGTCAATTTTATCATTTTTATCTAATTATAAATCATTCTACTTTTAAGTTAATTATTATAAAAATTAACAAATTTAATAGGTAAGACAATTTATAATTAAATGACAATATGTAAAATCTTCACATTATTATGAATGCATATATTATTTATTTGAAGTATATGTTGTTGGAGTGTAATCCAAATCTGAAAGTTAGTTAATATGGTTACATATACATGGGTAATCATTCAGTTGTATATTGTTGTATATAAACTCATTTCTTGTATTAACTTTAAGACACTTAATGAGAAAGCCTTTTTCTCTCTCATCTTTCATTCTCTTCATTCTTCCTCTTATTCCTCTCAATATGCAAATGTGTATCTAGCTTGCTCTAATAGATTGGTATCGGAGCTTGTGCATAGACAGGGACCTGTGAAAAGGAAGCACCATTGTTGTTGTTTTTGAGAGCACTACTGCAGGTGTGCTATTATGGCTGCTATGAATGCCATACCTGGAAATCTCCGTGTGTTTGATGGGAAAGGTTATGAAGATTGGTGCGTGAAGATGGATGCTATTTTTTGATTCCAAGAACTTGATGAGATCATGAGAGATGGGTTTCAAGAACCCTCCAAGAATGCTTCAGCAGAACAAAAGGAGACGCATCGAAAGAACAAGCGACTAAACTACAAGGCTCGAGTTCTTTTACACCAATGTGTTTCTGCAAACGTGTTTCAGAAAATTTCACAGGCTACAATCTCGAACCAAGCATGGGATATTTTGCAACAAGTATATGGCTATACTAGGAGAATAAAGAAGGTCAAGCTACAATCTTTCAGAAGACAATATGAGTTGTTATCAATGACACAGCAGGAAACCATCGCAAACTATTTTAATCAAATTTAGGTGGTGACAAACTCCATGCGAGCCTGTGATGAAGCAATGGCCGATTCAAAGATTGCGGAGAAGGTGCTTGAAACATTAACACTCAGCTTTGATCACATTGTAGTAGCCATTGAAGAATCAAAAGATCTTGAGAGTATAACTGTGGAGTAATTGCAAAACTCCCTAGAGGCATACAAGCAAATGGTGCTCAAAATAAAGAGTAATGATAATGTTGTAGAGTAGACACTTCAAGCCAGAACCAGCCACAAGTCTAGAGGTCGTGGTGGCTGGAAAAAAAGAGGAAGAGGAAGACATAAAGGAGGCAGAAGTGGCGATCGAAATGCAGAAACACATGGTTCAACTTCCCAATATCATAATCTTGGAAGCAATTCAAATGATCAGTGTGATAATTCCAATTCTAGAGGAGGCAACTCTTTCAGAAGTCGAGGTGGTAAGAGGCCCATTAACAAAAGAAAGATCCAGTGTTACAGTTGTGATAAATTTGGGCACTTTGCCCATGAATGTTGGCAGATTGGCAACAACAATGCCCATAGCAAATACAAGAAGAATGATCAGGCACACTTGGCACAAGAGGAAGATGGATCTGATTTAGATCAAGTTTTGCTTATGGTAACCACGAGCAGTAAAGAAGACTGCTTTTCCTGGTATCTTGACACTGGTTGCTCAAACCACATGATAGGCAATAGAGACTGGTTGGTTGATTTCAATCCAAATGCCACCATTAGTGTAAGATTTCAAATAATAGCACCATCCTTGCAAAAGGTATAGGGAAAGTAATGATCACACGAAAGAATGGAGAGACAACATATATGCATGATGTGCTATATGTACCTTCAACGAAAAATAATCTACTTAGATTGGGGCAGCTTCTTGAGAAAGGATTTACCATGACAATGCAAGCAAACCATGTTGAAATCTTTGATGATAAACAAAGACTAGTGCTCAAAGCACCATTATCCAAAAATAAGACCTTCAAGGTGAATTTAAGTACTGATGCCATTCAATACTTTTCCACTGTTAACACAAAAGAAGATAATTGGCTATGGCACTACTGATATGGCCATTTAAATTTTAAGAGTCTGCATCAACTAAGCAACAGACAAGTGGTGCTTGGAATGTTATCCATTCACTCACTACAGAAAACATGTGAAGGATTCTTGATTGGCAAATAACCCAAAAAACCCTTCAAGACCAAGGCACCACAAAGAGCCAAACAACCTCTTGGAATAGTCCATTCAGATGTGTGTGGACCCTTCGATGCTCCATCCCTTGGTGGTAATAGGTATTTCCCGGCTTTTGTGGATGAATTTACCAAGAAGATTTGGATATATTTGCTGAAAGAGAAAGGTGCAATGTTTTCTCTTTTTGTGAAATCTTGCACCTCAGTTGAAAGGCAATCTGAATTGAAGCTAAAGATCCTTAAAACAGATGGAGGGGGTGAATATAACTCTAAGGAGTTCAAAGAATTCTATGAAGCTAAAGGAATTGAACATGAGGTAACAACTCCATATACACCTCAACATAATGGCTTGGCAGAAAGGAGAAACAGAACCCTACTGGATATGGGTAGGTGTATGCTTAAAGGGAAAAGACTACCAAACTGCTACTGGGGAGAAGTTGTCACTACAACAGCATGTGTTTTGAACAGATGTCCCACCAAGAGACTTCAATTTGTAACACCTAAAGAAGCTTGGACTGAGGACAAGCCTATGGTGAATCATCTGAGGATTTTTTGGTCTCTTAGCTACAAACACATCCCATATGAAAGGAGAAGAAAGCTAGATGATAAGAGTGAAGCTCTTATCCTAGTTGGATATCATCCAACTGGTGCATACAAACTTTACAACCCCTTGAAGCAGCAGGTGGTGATTAACAGAGATGTCATGGTAGATGAAACTACAGCCTGGAAGTGGGAAAATGAGTCTAAAATTCCCAACTCATATATTCTCGAGGACAACCCAAGAACCAAGAATGTTAACCCTGCTGGCTCAATGCAACCTCCTGTAAGAAGGTCACATAGAACAAGATTTCCCTCCACAAGACTTGCAGATTATGAACTATACAGTAATAGTTCAATCTCCGATGATGGTGAAATGGTACATTTTGCTTTTATGGTTGACACTGAACCTGTACACTGGAAGCAGGCCCTGGATATCATAGAATGGAAGGCTGCTATGAAAGAAGAGTTGGATGCCGTAGAGAAAAATAGAACCTGGGAGCTGGTTGATCTGCCATATAATATACATCCAATTGATGTGAGGTGGGTGTTTAAAGTAAAGCTCAAACCAGATGGCTCAATTGCAAATCACAAAGCCAAGCTCATTGCAAAAGGATTCCTTCATAAACAAGGAATTGATTATACAAAAGTATATGCCCCAGTTGCAAGAATGGAAACAATCAGATTAGTAATTGTCGTTACCAGTTCTAGAAATTGGACCATATGTCGGCTTGATGTCAAATCTGGTTTTTTGAATGGACCACTAGAAGAAGAAGTATACATCTTGCAGCCACCAGGATTTGAAATAAAAGGGAAGGAACACAAAGCATACAAATTACTTAAATCTCTTTATGGCCTCAAGCAGGCCCCTCAAGCTTGGAACAGATTGATTGACAATTTCCTTAACAAACAAGGATTTGTGAAATGCACAATAGAGTTTGGTGTGTATGTAAAGGAAATTTAGCACAATAACTTGCTATTTGTATGCCTGTATGTGGATGATCTTATCATTACTGGAGATGTGAATGAAGAAATTGAGCAATTCAAAGAAAAGATGAAGTCGGAGTTTGACATGACAAACCTTGGAATCCTACATTATTTCCTTGGTTTTGAATTTATGCATATACAGAAGGGAATTATCCTACACCAGAGAAAATATACTGGTGAGAATTGCAACACAACTCCAGTACTCGTGATGCCAAACTTGAAATTAATAGAAGAACTGGATGAAAAGCCAGTTGATGCAACATTGTTCAAGCAGATTATTGGCTCACTCAGATTCCTGTGCAATAGCAGACCCGACATTAGTTATGGAGTGGGATTGCTTAGCAGATTTATGGGTAATCCTCAATCTCCTCACATGACTGCAACTAAGCATATCCTAAGGTATCTCAAGGGAACAAGTGAGTTTGGTTTATAGTTTCCAATAGGGAATGATCAAAATAGATCATGCATTGAAGCCTACTTTGATTCAGACTGGTGTGGTGATAAGGTTGAGAGAAAAAGCACCTCTGGATAGTTGTTTAAGTATCTGGATGCACCAATATCATGGTATTCAAAGAAGCAAAGTGTAGTGGCACTCTCCTCTTATGAAGCTGAATATATAGGGTCAGCTAAATCCGCTTGTCAAACTTTGTGGCTGGAAGCCCTACTCAAAGAGATAAAATTATAGTATGAAAGGTCAGTATAGATGTATGTTGGCAATAAATCAGTCATTAGCTTGTCAAAGAATCTAGTTTCTCATGGAAAAAGCAAGCACATCAAAACTAAATATCATTTCCTTAGAGATCAAGTAAGTAAAGGAAGATTGGAGCTTGTATATTGTAGCACCAATGACCAAGTTGTTGATGTTTTTACCAAACATTTGAAATATGAAAGATTTAAGAAGTTGAGAACCTTACTGAATATAGAATCAGCTGAATGTTTTGGATTAAGGGAGAATGTTGGAGTGTAATCCAAATCTGAAAGTTAGTTAATATGGTTACACATACATGGGTAACCATTCAGCTGTATGTTGTTGTATATAAACCCATTTCTTGTATTGACTTTAAGACAGTTAATGAGAAAGCCTCTTTTCTCTCATATTGCATTCTCTTCATTCTTCCTCTTATTCCTCTCAATATGCAGATGTGTATCTAGCTTGCTCTAACATATGTATGGTAAAATGTACTCACTCACTCAAGAATAGCAGACAACTATGATGAAATGAAATGAAAGTCAATCACACATTGTAGGGTGTACATTTGAATATAAATTATCACATAACCTACATTTTAATCTCCAACCACAAAAAAGATTGCATAATTACATTATAAAAAACAACAACAATAACAATAGAACCTTATCTCATAAGGTAAGGATTGCTACATTATAAAATAAAATAAAAAGATCGCTAGGATTACAAGAGACATGTGTTGTTTCCAGTTACTGTTTGAAGATGTTGTGGTGCCTACATTTAGCCCATTTTTTGTGCCATTACCCACGTCTATTTGCTTCTTGCACCACTTATTTCTTGAATACACTTGCCAAGTACATGCTGACCCAGATGATTTATTTTGTAGGGTGGTGGTTGTCCCTTCTATTGTTTCAGCATTTGTATGCTTAGTAAGTCCCAATAAGGGCATGTGTCCCCTTTCTATCACCCCTGGGTCACATGGCCTTTTCTCATTTAATTTAAATTTTTCTGATAGCACTGGGCCCATTTCAGAACCAACATTTCCACTATTGTCAAATTTCTACATCCTCTTTTTCGATGTGACTTTCTTATTTCCTTCTTTTGCCTTGCTCATGTCTCCCTCCTCCTCGTGGACATTGTCACTTGTCTCCATCATGTAATGTTGTTTATGCCCCGGTGTTACTTGTTATTATGGATGTGTAAATCTAACCGGCAAGTGTATCGAGTCGTGCAAGTAATAATAAAACATTAAGAACCGAGTATCGAACTCAGGAAACTTGTTTCATTTGGTGAAATATCATTCAATAAGTAGGCATTTGTACAAAGAATCAATAATCATGAATCAAAGCAAGGGTGTATTCTATTCTAATGATTAATTACAGAAAATGTGAGCAAGTGGGTGTTTAAACAGATAAGTAAAAGCGTTGGGTCCTCCTACTGAGCTACTTGATGTAATTAAGGGTTTTTCTCTATTTAAAGATGTTCATGTGTTCTATGCTGAGAACAACATTCCCAAACATCGATGTCTCGTATGCAAGGGCTAATTCTAATTAAACTTCATTCTCGGATGTCTCGTCGAGCTTAACCGAACAACATTAAGGTCATAGCATAAGAAAACTAAATTACCGCACTCTGTGTCCAAACATATGATAACCTAGCCCATTCTATCCAGTTCTAAGGATGCAATACATTTTCCAATGCTAAAGCTCCTAACTATACATAAAAATGGATGATTAAGCCACAAGCATGCAGAAATTAAGCACAGATAGAAACATCAAACACATCAAAACAACTTTAAATAGATAGGATAAGAATTTACATCAAGTTCTCAGCAGAATTCCCCAACAAAGGGTTTTAGCCTTCCATCACAAGGTAGCACCTTTCACGAAAAGGAAGTGGGTTTTCAGAGAAAATAACAGATTACACAGTGGCGGGAATGTCTCCTCCATCTCTAGAAACCTAGAAATCACTCCTAAACCTAAGATCCTCCCAAAAGCTAAGGTTTTTGCTTCCTTACTCTGTTTTGGGCCTCTATTTTCTGTTCTTCACACTCTATCCGCCAAGCTCTCTTCACTGATCTCATTTCAGGCTTAAAAATGATTTTCTGACCTCGAAGGCACGCTTAGTGCCATTTTCGCGCTTAGCGCGAATAAGTGGATTTTGGCTCAGCGAGCCAGGCACGCTAAGCGCCAGAAGAGACAAACTTCTCGCTGGGCGAGCTAATGACGCGCTGAGCGCGTACTGGCATGGCAAATTCCTTTCAAGATTCCTCTTACTCGCTAAGCAAACTGTTGCCTCGCTTAGTGGATGATACTCGCCAAGCGCACGGTCTCGGCTTAGTGAGACAGCAGCTTCTGCACCTTCCAATTATTCTCCTTTTTATTTGAAATTGAAGTGAAATTTACATTAATTCAATGTGAAGAGCCTCTACTGAGCAAAGATAAAAACTAAACAAGAAATATTTACAATCCTACAAAAAGAACCATAAATTGGGAAAAATATATACATTTTGGAAAACTTTTCTATACAAAAGTTAGTCATAGATGACGACTAACAACTGCCCTTCATGGCTTCTCTGTTGAGTGCTTTTTTGGTTAACCCCACAGACCACCTGTTCTTCCTTTATTTCTCCCCTATTTTCTACTTTACACCTATTCTAATTTGAACAATGTGTCATTAATAGCTCGCCATTGCGTTGTTGGTTCTCGGTGAAACCACCGTTCGAAGGAGCTTGATTAAATGATGTTATAAAACTACATAGCTTGATTAAATGATGTTCAAATTGGTTTCATATTTTTCTTTATGAGAAAAAGTGACTCTACATTTAGTATTCTCTTTGATAATTCAATATACAAACTTGTGTTTGAGATGGACCATTCAAAAGCTAAGATTGAATTTCCAATACTTTCATAGGATATAACAAGAAATTTCTTATGTCTCATGATGGAGAATAGCTTGAAGGCAATGACGTCCCACCAATAAGTTAATGAAATACAAATTTTGGATATTTCTTATTACGAGGGTTGCATAAAAAATTACCTAAAGTATAAGACTCACCACCATTCTAGTTAAACGACAGATGCTACTGTAAATTCACCTGATGAGCTAGAGCATATGCCATAGCTCTTTCCCGTTTTGCTGCTGCCTCCTGTCTCTTCAATATTTTAGCTTGAATTTCTTCAACGGATCCTATGCTATCACACCATCCTTCCTGTATATATGATTATAAAATATGTTAAGTTATTATCACTACTATTTCATAACGAGGTGCCTCGAACAAATAATTTGATAGGAAAACTACAATTTAATTAACACTGTATCAAACCAAGCACTGGCATTTTGCAAATACAATTCTTTATGGAATTGTTACCTTCATGAAAACATTTTGAACACATATGGGATGCATAGGCAACTACATCAAAATCATAATGGTATTATCATAGAAATTTGTTTTAGGTTTTGTATGTGATGATAACTTCTCTCTCTTTACTTCCTTCCTAGTTCTTACTTCTTTTCATTTTCTATCAAGTTTTAGTTACATCATTTCTTCAAAGAAACTATAAAACTTCTGAGAGACTCTAGGATTTCATAACTTTAAAGAAAGAGATGAAGATATTTTACAAATAAAAAACATAATGTCATTTGTTGAACATTACTCTTTAATCCTTACTTTTATTTCTTGAACTTGAACTTGGAACTTTGTTTGCAAGCTTTTGCTTAGTTTCTGTTGTGTTGCTTGAGTTTCCAATGACATGCGAACATGCCTTGCCGGAACACGAGCCTGAACCCTCACCAAAGCTTGTGGCTTGTTTTCTCACTGCATAGCCTCTTACAAGGGCCTGAAGCCTTACCACTCCTTTCAAAGCTTGTAGTGCTCTTCTGGCCTGATACATAAAACACAACTTTCACTTGGTCAAAGTTATTGGCAGTGAAACTCCTGAAAATAATTATTACAAGTCTCAAAACAAATACATGAAGTGCATATTAAAGAAAAACCAATTAAATTCTAGAAACATAATATCCTAGACATAGATACTAGTAAATCACTTTGGTTAACCACTACAATACCTGATTCTTCAATACCAAAAAGTATTTTCAGATATTAAGATAGACTCTTGAAGTAAAATGAGGGGGCGGGAAAAGAACTAAATGGCATTGCATAAACACTGCCCTACGCTCATATTGAATCAAAAGAAAAATATACAAAGTAATTAGGTAACAAATTTAGTTCACATATGTTTTTTTTCATGATAAAAAATTCCACTTTAGCTAATGTTAATCCATTAAGCCAAAATTGTTATGGAAAATTACCAGAAATCCTTGAAATGTTATTTGAATGTGTATTGCAGCCCATTCCTCCCTCATTTGATGATTATGTGCATCATGTGCTTGTTGTGAAGTAGAAGGTAAATAATGGGTCTCAATGTTTCTATGACCATTTTCATCTTTGATAGGTTGAGTACCATCATTATCAAATTCATTTGGAAGATTACCATCATTAAACTCAACCACAGGCTTTCCCTGATGGTGTAATTTGCTAACCTTCAAGTCATTGAAAAAAGATTACACAATGTTATTTCACAATATGTAGAAGAGTTCATTTGGGCTGGATGCAAACCTTGAGTGGCATCTCTCACATGCCAACCCTGCCATCAGGCTTTGGGATGCAATTGATGAATTTTTGAACACCAAAATATGTAATTTAAATTATGTTACTAACCTCCAACCATAGCTCTTTCAATAATGCAACGGATGAATTTGACAACACTCGTCTATTGCAAAGCATGCTTCTAGCCTTTAACGCCATCACTTAGATGGAATGGGTATTGTTTTCTGATATGTTTAGACTAGGGACTTTATGCCTATTTATATAGATCAGATTCTATCCATCATAAAAAATGATTCCATAATATCAGGATGCAAATATACTCTCAACAACTTTATAATTAAAACTGAAATGTTATTACCAAATATGACTAAGTCAAGTAGTTGAGAAAACAGAAAAAGTGGGTGAGAAAAATCAGGACCACTTTAATTGGATTTCAAAATCAAAACTAAAATTCTCCTCCCACTTGGTTCAATGTTTCTCACACTTTATGATATCTGCAACATTGATAACTTTATACTCACACTCAAGATGCTAACCACATGAATCATGACAGTAGGTTCTCTAAAAAATGATTATTACCTTCCATGTATTGCAATGTAATCACTCTTGGTAAAAGCAAGAATTTAATTGAATGAACATACTCAATATGTATTGAGTCCAAATTGCACGTCTTTCTCAACAAAAATGTATACAAAAAAATGATAAGACAAACAAATAACTAAAGTTTCACTACAAAAAAGGAACTTTATATGACTGAATCAAGTCTCATACTCTTAACATGATCCTTAAATAACTTTGATTGCATGCCTTTTGTCAATGGATCTGCAATCATTAATTCAGTACTGATGTTTTCAATGATGATTTCATTTGCTTTGACATGTTCCCTGATGACTAAATACTTAATGTCAATGTGCTTGCTTCGATTTCCACTTTTATTGTTTTTAGCCAGAAAAATAACAGTTGAATTATCACAATGTATCTTTAACAGTCTAGGAACATAATTAATCACTTGTAGACTGACCATGAAACTTTTTAACAAAATACCTTGTGATGTCGCTTCAAATAATGAAATAAACTCAGCCTCCATGGTAGAAGTAGCAACTAATGATTATTTTGCACTTCTCCAAGATATTGCTCCATTAGTCATCATGAAGATGTATCTAGATGTCAACCTGCGAGAGTCAACGCAACCAACAAAATCCTAGTCTGAGTAGCCAACAACTTCTAAATTGTCAGATCTTTGATATATAAACTTGTAATCTTTGGTTCCTTGAAGATATCTTAACACTTTCTTTGGAGTTGTCCAATGCTCTATTCCTCTATTATATCTCTCAGGCATTCCAACCACAAAATCAATGTCAGGTCTTGTACACACATGCGCATACATAAGGCTTCATACAATGGAAACATAAGGAATGTTTCTCATCTGTTCCCTTTCAAGCTCATTTTTAGAACATTGATTCAAATTGAATCTATCGCCTTTCACAATAGGTGCCATGTTGGGTAAACAATCTTTCATCCAAAATCTTTCTAGAACTTTATTATTATAGGCCTTTTGAGACAAGTCGAGACTCCCTTAAGATCGGTTTCTATGGATCACTATGCCAATGACATATGCTGCCTCACCCATATCCTTTATTTCAAAATTCTTAGAAAGGAATTGTTTCATTTCATGTAACATCCCAAAATCATTGGTTGCAAGAAGCATATCATCCACATATAAAACTAAAAATATTATTTTACTCCCACTGACCTTGTGGTTTATAAATCTATCCATATTGTTCTCAACAAAACCAAATGATGAGATGACACTATGAAATTTCAAATATGATTGATGTAATGCATGTTTTAGTCCATATATTGATTTCTTGAGCTTGCAAATCAAGTGAGCCCCATCACTAGAGGAAAAACCTTCGAGTTGTGTCATATAAACTTCTTCTTCTAAGTCACCATTTAGAAAAGTCATTTTCACATCCATTTGATGTAATTCCAAGTCAAAATGAGCAACTAATGTCATTATGATACGTAAGGAATCTTTCATGGATACAGGAGAAAAGGTTTCCCTGTATTCAATTCCTTCCCTTTGAGCGAATCCTTTGGCAACCAATCGGGCCTTGTGTCTCTCAATTTTACCTAATGAATTCTTCTTGGTTTTGAAAACCCATTTACATCCAGTAGGCTTTATCCCATTAGGCAACTCAACAAGATCCCATACTTTATTATTTTCCATAGATTCCAATTCATCTTTCATAGCATCATACCATAACTTAGAATTACAACTGTTAATCGCTTGCAAAAATGACTTAGGATCATTTTCAACTCCAAAGTCATATTGAGACTCTTGTAAATGCACTTGATAATCACTAGGAAGTGCATGTTTCTTTATTCTAGTTAATCTCCTTAATGTTACATCCACGCCTTCTGGTTGTTGTTCAACAAGTTGTTCAACATCTTGTGTTTGATGTTGTTCAATAGGTTGCTCAAAATTTTGTGTTTGATGTTGTTCAAATGGATCTTCTAGGATAGAATCAACTTGATGTGGAGCTTGTGTTACACGATTTTGGTGAGTATCGCCAAAAAACACTAGCTTATAACTTAATGTAGGAACTGCTTCATCACATTGATTTTTCTCAACACCAATGCCTTGAGTTAAATCACTCCCACTAGCCACATCATTTTATAGAAACTTTGCATTTCTTGACTCAACAATTCTAGTTCTACGAGTTGGACAATAAAATCTATACCCCTTAGACCTTTCAACATAACCAATGAAATATGCACTAATGATCCTTGGGTCCAGCTTCTTTTCATTTGGATTATAAATCCTAACTTCAAATGGGCAACCCCAAACATGCACATGTTTTAAAAGCCTCATTCCATAACAAACGAGGAAGTTTGGAATTGCTAAGCATACTTCTTACCATGTCTATTAATGTTCGATTTCTTCTTTCAGCCATATTGTTTTGATTTGACGAGCCATACATGGTGTATTGGGTCACAATACTATGCTCTTGAAGAAACTTTTCAAAAGGACCAAGTGCTTGTCCATTTTCAGTGTATTTGTCATAAAATCTTCCTCCTCTATTTGATCTCACAATCTTAATTTGTTTTCCACATTGTTTGTCTACTCCTGCCTTGAAAACCTTAAAGGCATCCAACGTTTCATATTTATTATTAAGCAAGTAAAGATACATGTATCGTGAGTAATCGTCTATGAAAGAGATAAAATATTTTTTGCCATGCGAGTCCATATCGGGACAACAAATGTCAGTATGTATAATTTCTAATATTTCTGAACTTCTCTTGGAATTTTTCTTTATCTTGTTAGTCTACTTTCCCTTTATGCAGTCGACACAAGTGCTAAAATCAGTAAAGTCAAGAGTCTCAAGTACTTCATCGTTCACTAGCCTTTTAATTCTTTCTATGGAGATATGTCCTAGTCTCCTATGCCATAATTTTGATGATTTTTCATTCATCATACAAAGTTTAATACCAACATTTTCTTGTGTAGCCATCAAATTATATGGAATCATGTTAGATAAATTAATTTTGAACAAATTATCATTCAACACACCATTTCCAATAATAGAAGAATTAAACAATAAATCAAATCCAGATGCGTTAAACTTTATTGAATAATCCAAAGGAACAAGTCTAGAAACAGAAATTAAATTCCTAGAAAATTCAGGAATATAAAAGGCATTATTCAATTCAAAAACAAATCCAAATCCTAAATTAAGTCTACATGTGCCAATAGCCGCTATATGTGAATGCATCCGATTCCCAGAGTAGATGAACCATTCGCCTTCATTTGGCTCCCTCTGACTTGAGAAGCCTTGCATGGTATTAGAAATATGAATTGTAGATCCAGAATAAACCATGTATCATGACAAATATCAGCCATATTAGATTCAAAACATACAAAGGAAAAATAATTACCCTTCTTTTCAAGTCAAGCCTTATGTTTATGGCAGTCCTTCTTTATGTGCCCTTTCTTTTTACAAAAAAAAAACACCTAGACTTCTTTTTAATTTTGGCAGTATGAGGTATATGGTTGTTTTCCTTCCTTTCCATCTTCCCCTTATCTTGAGTCACGATCAGAGCATCTTCACTAATTTCTTGAGCAAGTCTCCCTTCCTCCTAGACACACATGGTCAGAAGTTCATTGATTGACCATTTCTCTTTATGTGTGTTGTATAATATTTTGAAGGGACCATAATGTGATGGGAGTGAATTCAAAATTAGGTGCACCATGAATGACTCAGAAATTTTAACCTGGAGCGACTTAAGTTAAGCTGCTAGATCCTTCATTTCCATAATGTGTTTTCTCACACCTGCGTCTCCAATGAGCCTCATAGATGACAACTTAGACATTAGGGTGATAGCCAAGGCCTTCTCAGAACTTTTAAACTATTTATCTATGGCTTTCATGAAATCCTTGACTTTTCGGCATTCTAGAATTGAACCACGGATACTAGCAGAGATGCGCGTCTTGATGAACATAACGGAAAGACTGTTAGATCTTTCCCATCGTTCGTATAACGCAATTTCTTCTTAAGTGCTAGAATCCGTAAGCTCAGCTGACTCATCCCTACGAAAAGCATAGTCAAGGTCAGCAACCCCTAAATGGAGAAGAACTCGTTCCTTCTATTGCTTATAGTTTTCCCCATCAATATGGGAACCTCATTTTTATCATCCGAGATTGAACTGTAACATGTAACCAAATATCAGTGCTTATAATAATTTAACATGTAATCAATAAAAAGAATCGTTAAAAGTCTGTTGCTAATACTCCTTTGATTATTTTTCAGACATATTCACATCTATTGAATAGTGTGTGTAAAATTTGTTTTTTTTTTTAATTAATATTAGTTGTTAATTTGTTAGTGAGAAAGATTCCTCCTTCTCTCTTAACCAATCATGTAGATTATTATAAATACTTTTACACATGTGTTTGATTCTTATGCCTAATATTTGTTTCCAATTCCTATGGATAAAAATCTTTTAAAATGTTAAGTATGTTGACCAATATGAAGAGCCAAGTTTAAACTTATAAGGTTATTGAAAGCTAAATTTATGTCTTATTCAAAGGTTTTATTGCAAAACATGTTTTTAACCAAGTTATCAAAAATATCATATTATACTTTGAATGTATATCATATAAACAAATAAAACTCAATTTTTATAAAGCTTAACATATATATTTTTACCTTAATTTCAATGTTAAATTATCACAAAGTATACATTTTTAAATAGGCTTATAGGCCAAGTCAAACTTTTATGTAGGTCAGACTATGTCTCTAAAAAAGGTTAATGATAGATAAATAGGATAAACTCAAGTTATGTATTTTTTAACTAAGATCATAATCAAGTCTAACAGAGTAAATAATAGACTCAAAGTATGCTAGCTATAAATAGAGATATACTAGGTCAGTCTTTACATTATGATATGATATGATTCTACGTTCTCTCTTCCTCCCAAATTCTTCCTCCCTACTTCCTTTCCCCAAACTATTTTTTTCCGCATACACCCAAACTTGTCTCAGTAAAACAATGATCTCAAACTCGTTAACCGTTGGATTGTCCTAAAATTTGGACACCACCTTTGAAACTCATTTTCACACATTCCCAACCTTGGGATTTACGAAATAATGTCTATAGAGAGAAATTTCCCTTGCATGGAGACAGTGAAATTGAGGCTTCAATCCCTTCTCGTTCTCTCTAACGCTTGGAAACCCTAGTAGAGCAACCAGAGGAAAAACTTGAAGAATCTTTGGGAACCTCTAGAGATGCTACTATTATTGTCAGACTACACACGTGAACCCGCTTCGAGCTAAGGAATGAGTTTATCATAATTGGGGTTAGAGTAACATGTGTAGGGATCCTTAGAGGATCAAATTGAGGTTAATTTTAGGGTGTTTTATGCGTTTTAATTTTGCATGTACAATAATAACTACGGATTGTTCATGTTTGACGGGTCAATTGATCCCCTTGATGCAAATTGGATGGTTTAATTGAGTGTTTAGCTTTGAATGTTAGAAACCTAGAAATTTGAAAATTCTTGATTCTTGCATGTTTTCTTGAAATTGATTGAGGGGTTTTGTTCCCCATGATGTGATCACATGTTCTATGCTATTTGTTTTGAATTTGGGTGTGTTTTGAGGTATGAATTGTATCTCTTTTGCTTCACAAAATGCAGGTTTTTAGCGAAGCACGGTTGTGCTTGATGAGAGCACGTTCGTGCTTAGTGAAAATTAGTTGTTTTAAGCCTATGCTATTTTGCTCACAACATAAATTAACTTGTAGACTAAAAATGACTAAGAAAATGATTGAATTAGGTTTTATGGTCTTCATGAAAGTTTTATCCCTTGATGTTGTCTAACAAATAAAGTTTGTTCCAAACAATTCGGAGTTTTATATCACCCTAGAGAGTTAAATTACTGAGAAAAGGTCAAACTTCCAGGATTAAGCAATGATCCAATGCTTACCTTAGGTTTAGACATAGTTAATGGTCAAACCAGTTTTTGTGATCAACATAAGAGTTTTAGATAATTGTCTTAGATTTCAAAAAAGATAAGTATTAAATTAATAGGATTATCACATCCTTTGTACTTGTAATTTTACTCTACAAAGGTCGTAGTAACTTAGGAGAAAATGTAAGGATATACTTGTTTACTATACATGTGTGTATGGTTGCTATTAACCAAATGAATAAGTGAATGATTATTTTAGTATGCTCCTTAACTTAAGTTCATTTGTAAACTTGAACGATCTTGTTTTGAGTTGGAAATGTTTCTGAAAAGTTTTATTTAGTAATAGTGAAGTAAATGTGAACCTTTTACTCATGTGGATTTACTTACGATTTTATTGAATACAATTATTAATTAGATTTCGTATTTTATATGTTTTCCCATTTATATGTATGTTGAGGTAGAGGGTGCCTAAATTCTAATTATTAAACTTTTACCTATATATTTAACTTTAAGAGACAAAGTTATTTTTTAACCATCTCACACTATATTATTGTTATAACATATTATAACATATTATATAAAGGTGAATATATGAATTAGTCTAATATGCATAGGTTCATAAATAAATGACCTGCATCGAGCTAGATTTTTATAACACTCTCACCATCTTAAAATAAGTGTTACATCTGTAAAAACAATTGTTCCGAGATAAATGTTATGTTATCTCTTAATAATACATGTATTAGTTAAAGGATAAAATGGGAAAAAGATACAAAGTGAAACTTATAAAAAAAGTAACTACACACTTGCTAACAAATCATGCTTCAGTTTTGGTTCCACGTTACACTAACAAATCACACTCTCACCCTTCTTTGTCCTCACATAACTCCTGTTTTTTCCTTAATTTCTCTCCTTGTTCCTCCTCTACACCCTTCTATCATAGCCATTCCTTTCATTCATTCCACTCACCACCTCAACAAGTGTAACTAACTAACCGGTGATTTCCTTGACAACACAACCCCTCTTCATACAATACAACATATTTTGTAAATATGATAAAGTTTGCTACTTCTGCTCATGTAAGATGTTATAAAACAGGAGAAGAAAATGTTATGCAATGATAAACATGATGCGACACATCTTCTAAATGAGTGTGCAGATCTTACAAATGGTAAAGAAATGTTCCACATTTATTTGTTTCAACTTCTATTTCTATAAATAATGATATCAATTCTTTTATTTGCAGAAATGAAATCAAACGTATGTGAAGGTGTTGGACATGGGAACTGGGTACATACTTAGTAAGCAACTTTTTTGTATAATAATAAAAAAAGGCGCAAATCACAATTCTCATGAAAGAGTGTTAATTATGTTTTCAAAACATGACTGTTTTTAAATAATAGTTAATTATGTCATTCACCTTAAAAATTTGAAAAAAAAACGAATTTCTTATATAATTCATCCCGCAATTAAAAAATATCAAAAAATTTAACATAGAATAGATGTGAAAAAATATTATGAACAAATTTTCAAAAAAGAAATCAAGATATTCATTTTTTAAAATTTAATTTGATTCCTTTATTTTGAAAAGTTTTAATTAGGTACTTATTTTTTAAAAAAATATATTTAATTTGGTATTTTATTTTTAAAAGTTTCAATTAAATTCTTATTTTTTAAAAAATTAATTCAATTTAATAATACTTTAAACCGAATTTCACTGTATTTTTTAGAAAAAAATGTTACAACAGAATGAAATAAGATCAAATTAAATTTATCTTAAAAAATAATGTACCTAATTAAATCTATTAAAAATAAAGAGATCAAATTGAAGATAATAAATAAATTGAAAAATAAGAAAAGTAATTCACCAAATATTTATAACTTTTTTATATCTATGTTTACAATTATCACATTTCTTTATACTATAACAACCCAATAACAAGATAAATTGTATATACTTTAGGGTAATAAAATATGGACAAGCATATTGTGTGTTTCTGCTGGTCAAAATCGATGGAATACAAATTTTAAATTTTCTCCTCTCTCGTTTAAATTTTAAAATCCTTTGTTTGAATAAAAGAAAAAGTTAGTTAGTAGTTTATTTTCTTTTATTTTCAACTTTTGATTGCATAAAAAAGATGGCATGTTGTAAGTCTGCAGGTTTGCTAGAATCATCTGACACACTGCCTGTTTAGCCAAATGTTGAAAATGCTGTTGAAGAAGCTAATTCAAAACCTGAACTTAAGTCAAGATCTCATTCAAATCCAAAGGAGAGAAAATTACAGGCAGATAAGCAGGCCAAAAAACGATTATCTCTGCCTAACAATGGTGAGTTTATTCTCTTTCTGTTCATTTTATTATTACCTGGTATCTGACCACTGCTTCAGGGAGTCAGAAAAATTATCAGCTAAACTATAATATAGGTAGACTAACTAACCTAAATATGGCATTATAGTTCAGCTAGTTTGAGTTTGAGTCCTCTAAAAAGGTTAGTCCTTTGAAAATGTTGATGATGCTCTTTTCCAATTCAATCGCATGCTGTGTATGCGTCATACCCCTCCCATCATCCAATTCGGCCAGATTTTAGGATCCATCATGAAGATGAAGCACTACCCCACTGTTGTTTTCCTCTCTCACTGGTTAGAACTCAAGAAAATTCAGTCTGGCCTTTTTACTTTGAACATCCTACTGTTTCTGCCATTTGGGTCAAATCAACTTGGCTTTCTCTGTGTTATCCAAGATCCTCAAATTGGGTTATCAGCACCATACCATAACCTTTTGACAACACTCATCAAAGGTCTCTGTCCCAAGGGTCAGGTCAAGAAGGCACTGCACTTTCATGACAAGGTATTGGCACAAGGATTTCAGCTCAACCAAGTTATTACAGGACTTTGATCAATGGGGGACGAGGCTTGCGATTTATTTTCTGAAATGCATATCAAGGGAATTTCCGCTAATGTTGTCACTTATAATACTCTAATTCATGGCTTCAGTATGGTTTGGTAAGTTGAAAAAAGCAACTGGGTTGTTAAATGAAATGGTATTGAAAACCATCAACATAAATGTCCGTACCTATACTATACTGGTTGATGCATTGTGCAAAGAAGGAAAGATGGAAGGAGCCAAAAATGTGTTGGCTGTGACGCTGAAAGCATGTTTGAAACCTAATGTTATTAGTTATAATACTTTACGTCTTAGTTTGTGGAGTGAAGAATGCAAAACATGTGTTCCATTTTGCAGCTACAATATCATGATTAACTGATTATGTAAGATTAGAAGAGTGGATGAGGCCATAAATCTCTATAAGGAAATGCATCAGAAAAATGTGGCTCCTGATATAGTGACTTACACTTCTCTTATTGATGGTTTGTGCAAATCTGGTAGAATCTTTATGTTTCTGATCTTATCGATGATATGCATGATTGTGCAAATGTTATCACCTACCGTTCCTTAATAGATAGTTTATGCAAGAGCAGTCAGCTTGACAAGGCGATTGCATTGTTCAACAAAATGAAAGATAATGGAATTCAACCGGATATGTACACATTAAATATACTTCTTCATGGTCTATGCAAAGGCAAAAGACTTAAGAATGCTCAAGGGCTTTTTCAAGATTTGTTGGATAAAGGCTATCATCTAAATGTTTACATATATACTGTTATGATCAATGGACTTTGTAAGGAGGGGTTGATTGACGAGGCATTTGCTTTGTGGTCCAACATGGAAGACAGTGAATTGCACCTCTGATGCTATAACATTTGAAATATGAGAATGATAAGGCAGAGAAACTTCTCCGTGAAATGATTGCTAAAGGCCTATTGTAAGAATAAACCAGGTGAGATGGTGTCTAGTTTCACATCAGGTTATTCTGAATTTTGATGACAACAAGCCAATATTTTTAACTTTTGATTGCATAAAAAAGACGGACTTTGTTGTGGGCTCACTGCCTCTTTATTTTTCATTAACAGTGATGTTGTTTTTCATCTTGATATCTTGAGAGTTGTGGTTGATTGTTTTCAGACTTGACAATATAACTATTATTTTTCTTTCCATTGTACTGTCAATCTTCTTCTACTTTGTATGATTTTAAGTCGTTGTTCCACTTCTCAGACCATGCTGAAACTAACATAATTATTTTGAATTCCTTATCTCTTATATTTGATTCCATTTACCTTATCTATTATGGTATGTGTTTGCTGAAACTAACATAATTATTTGTGTTTGCTGATATTTTTATGAAGATAATTTTTTAGGCATAATTAATTGAAGCTTATCAGTTTTGTATATTAAGCTGTCTTTATGTTGGATATAAGCAGATGAAGGTTGTTATACTGTGTTAGATAGACTGACGTGACTAATTTCTTTAGCATTATTTTTAAATTGGAAGGAACCAATTTAACCTTCCTATTGATGATATCATCTTTTTCACTAACCTCTGTTCTAAGTTATTCTCAAATCTGTTTTGGGGTTCAGTTGTTGCTATCATAGCCATTGGTGGCACTTTTTTGTTCATTCAGAGGATATATTTTTCACGAGTAAATTCATGAGCATGTAGTGGCACTTTTTAAATGGAGCATGTCACAGTATTAAGTTGTTTGTTGAAATGTGGGAAATTGCTCCTTTTGCTGATCTAATACAACTCCGTGACCACAAATCCTCCCATTGTCACTCAGCTATGAAGCACTGACACCGACATTGGACACGACACATACACGGACACGTGGACACCTATAATATCAAAAATATAGAATGTAGTACGGTGGTTATCGTGTTGGTGTCGGACACTAACACGGACGCGTGTCGGACACCAGACACGACAAGGAACTGGAGTGTCTGTACTTCATAGTCACTCAGGCTCAAGACAATTTGAGTCTTGAAATTATGCACGGCGTTGAGTTGGTGGAGAATGTTGTTGTCTCTTTGGTGGAGAATGTTGTTGTCTCTTTCTCACTTCTCTGCAAATCTTTGCTCAACATCTGCTTCAAGACTATCAAGCCTTTATTCTTCTTGTTTTGTCGAAACTCTCAGAGCTTTACTTCATTCAGGCTGAAGCAATTTTGATGATCTTTCTTTGACCAGTGTGGTCACCATAGAGAATGATCTATGCCTAAATAAATATTTACTGTCTCGATTTTATTATCAGTACTTATAGGGAATAAAATAAATATTGCATTTTATGTGTTTATGATGTTATTTTGTAATTAAAATTAAAGTTAAATTATACTTTTAGTCTTTTATCTTTTTGTTTAGATAAAATTTGGTCATTTTTCCTTTTGAAAATTAAATTTAACAAACTTTTAAATTTGGTTCAATTTGATTATTCTATTAGGTTCGAATTAACGTTGTTAATATATTAAAATTAAATGACTAACTAAATTTTAAAAATAAAAGACTAAATTGAACTTAAACAAAAAAGATAAAAAGAAAATTAAAAGTATAATTTAGACTAGTTAATATACTAAAATAAAAATGACAATATTACACAAATCATTATCATTATATATAACAAATATTAGCCAAATCACTATATAATTAAAAAATATTATTTTAATTTCACAAATCACTAAAAATAATTAGTGTTAATATCAGGTTTTTTACATTTCTTAAAGAATATAAGCATGTTTCAAAATTAGTAATTTTACACTCATGATGTTTTATTTGAAATTATTTAAATATTCTATTTGCTATAAACAAGAGATGTACATTATATTTTTGTAATTAACTTATTGCAGTGAATTTAAATTTAAATGCATTATAGATAGGTATCATCATATATTCATAAAGTATGGGAAATAGACCAAAATTATTAACCAGGCAAGTATGGATTTAGGAACAACAAATATAAAAAATGGGCACTGATATCATATCTAAACTCTATCATTCCTAATTACACATGACAACAGTTTCAAGCATCCTGTGCATCTACGATGAGAATATTGATAATATGCATGAACTTGACGCCTTCAAAGTCATGCAAAGCAAGAGCAATTACTGCTAATATTCTCATAAGAAACTAAGGTAATTGGCACCATCCCTATAATACATTGTGCTGCAATAATGAGTACTTTTACACAACTAAATACTTGCATGACTTGCAGTGGTAATACGAAATGGTAGTTCAATACAACAGAGTCCTACAGTTAGCTTCTATTCAACCACTCATTTTCTCTCTTTTGGAAGGGAGCGTAGGAAAGTTAGAACAAAATCATGAATTAAGTTTGAACTAAGAATGGAGGGAAGCAACCTTCTGTGTCAACTCATCCAGAATCTCATTGTTGACCTCTCTAAGTGGCTCCTCCTGTGGAAATAGAAATAGGGTCAACATAACCAAAGGAGAAATGTATTCAAAGAGTAAAAAATTGGAAATAAACATAGATAATTTGAAGGCAGATGTGTATTGTGTATACTTGATAGAACAAGGAAATCATAATCAATTATTGGCTATGATACGTGTATATATGTATCAAGTACAATACGATTATTCTAAAAATATACTATAAGATACAATACATGTAAAAGATACCTATCTAGATGTATAAAAATTCATAGAACATAATAAATATATAATGACAATTCTGCAAATCCAAATTAAGAACATACTTCCTAGGCATTACTAAAATATGGTCATTGCGAGTCACTTCCAATTGTCTACAAATAGGAATGATATCAATCTTATTATTTTCTTGAAATCATTTATAAAGAGAACAATTTCCATTTTTAGTAATGAATAATACTTTTGCATTTTTATATTATACATGCTGCTATGTCTCATATCTAGTTGTAATGGATTTTCATAACTATTTTTAAAGGCTTTTATACTTCACATATACATATCGATAAAGTATTTAAGCGTATCGGATATGAATACAAATAAATGAAGCAAATGAAAGTATTGGTGCTTCATAGATTATTGAATATTCTAATGATATCAGACTGTCCAGCTAGTACCATCCATTCCACACAATAAAAGGACAGCACTGGAAAGGAGAGTTAATTACCTCTGAAACTTTACTTTGTTTCACATCTATACTCTTTGAACCACTAATGCTGGCACTCTTCAACAGGCTCCGTGCGCTGCACTTTGGCCTGGAGGGTCCATTTTGTGCATCTGTATTTCCAGAATCTGTCACATCAGACCCTGGAGGACTCTGAAGATTTGCTCCAGTTGGATTTTCAACATCATTGTTTTGATTATTTTCATCCTTGGGAGCAGGAACTCGCTCTCTGCAAAATGTTAATTGAAATAGTCAATGCATGATACTTAGATGATATCAGAGACAAAGTTTGCAGGCACAACTGCCAGCCTCATCTATGAAGATTGTAAAGACGATACTAATCTGGATTATAATTTAAAATCCAGTGGTAATAAAAAAAATAGATAAAAAATAAACCTCCAAAAGGACAAGACAAAAAGGTTGTTGTTAGTGTAAGTTTGCAAATCAAGTATTTGAACAGGTTCACCAAGTTTGGATCTCGAAACTGTCTAGGAACCTAGATGATTAACCAAAACTTACCTAGGTAAGGAGGCGTGGTGCCTCAACAACGGTGTGCTTCGTTCACCTTTGCCATAATGCTCCTCAAGATGTGCAAACTGTCGCTTGAACCGGTCAACCCCACTGCAAAAGGATAACACAAACTTACTGATAAAAATTCCAAGAAAGCAATGGTTTTAAAGATCCCGCATTACACAGTTCTTAGATGACATGCAGAAAAAAGACAATCAACCATCAGTTGCTTCTCAAGAGTCAAAACTTTTACAAGAATCATCAACAAAAGCTAAACATGCTGCCAAATGTTTTGCTAATGGAAGCTCTAGCTCTTTATAAGAAATTATGTAGAAAAAATCTAACAAAACTTTGGTGCAACAACAATGTCCTGAAAAAATGGTTATAAAATCAGGTATCATGAAAAGCATATCATAAAAGCTGGCTCAATATTTTGTCTCATTCCTAAAGAGCACGCCAAAGGGGGTGGACAGACATGTCTTCCAAGAACATCTGTTTTCAGATACACATGAAGCCTTTCATTTTTCAAATGCATAGGCTGCTCAGGCTCAGGCAGGGGATTGGATTCATTCCAACTACCCACATGGACGTGCCATTTTTCAGACCATCACAATACAATCCACGAATCATGAAACACAGACTAATAATCATTGGGATAAGGTAGAAGTTCCACCAAGAGCCAGATTGGTTTAAAGTTGAGTGGAATTGATTTTGATAGAATTGATTAATGTAATTGAGATGTGTACCCTAATTAATTTCAACCATTTATTTTACATTGAAACATGTGCACAGTATAAGAAATTGATTGTAAGTGTCAAACAAACAAGCCATAAGACGTGCACAAAGAGTAACTTCAAAAAAATCCTTAAAACCCATAATCAAATAATCTTATGATAGAAGCCATAATTATAAATATCAAAGCTTCACAATAAATACTGGGAGATGAAGCATGAGCATACTATAATGCAGGAAAAATTATTTCAATTATGAACAATAATAGAACAAGTTCCAAAGTCAAGACTAGAACTGCATAATATTTAGGGTCATAGTTTGATCAAAAACAATCATATGATAGCACTATCAGAAATCTGAAAACCTATCAAGTTAGAGAAAGAAATAGACTTAACTTTTCAATAGTCAGTATTACTTCCCTACCTTGGATACATGAAGCTTGTTTGTTCTCCACAACGAAGATATTCTTCAAGCATCCGAGGATGATACTCTAAAATCTGTTTAGTACAAATGTATAACTCATTATTACCCAGGCACAGAGGAGAAGACAATAAATTATTAAATTGAATCAAGTCATTGAAATGTATGGCCATACCTCTCGATAAATCAACTCTCTAACATCATCTTTGGCCAATTTTCTCCTCTCAAACTCAAACTCGAGCTTTGAAATGGGTTGAGTGGACGACGGTTCACGGTCCACATTTGACAAACCATGGAAATAAGGATCTCTTAGTGCCTGCAAACACAGGCATGACAAAGAAGTAAGGAACCTTGGAAATTATCTGCATAATTGATCATCATTTGGTACATTCAAAAAGATTCCGCCTTTGGTAGTTATCTAGGTAAATGAAGATCAACCTCTTCAGCTGCTGGACGATCTTTAGGATCAAATGCAAGTAATCGCTCCAGCAAATTAAGACCTAATGGATCTGCATTTGGAAATTTTTTGGAGAATGGAATAGGTTGTTTTTTCGGCATGCTAGCAAGGTACCTTCTAGCCTTCTCATTCCGAATCTGTAAGACCAGATAAAAAATTACTAACAAGAGGACACGTGAGAAGAAATAAAGTAAGCATGAAAGACACTTATTACAACAAATCATAGGGTAGATCAGAAAAACATGAGACATGAAGTATTTTAGAACAGGAAAAATAGAAGCTTAGAATTAATATCATTAGCCATTACAGCCTGTCATAAGTTTACCTATTGATGTTAAAAAATGTAGAATAGATTTGGATAAACTGACCCTAGAAATGGTTTCAGCAGGAGGAGTACCAAGAAGGTCGGTTATGAGATCCAATTGGTGCACTACATTTTTTCCAGGAAACAATGGCTTCCCACTGAGCATTTCTGCAAATATGCATCCAATGCTCCAAATGTCAATTGCGGGGGTATACTGCAAAAGACAAGGATTTGAAATCGTACACGTACTGCAATACTTAAATATATTCAACTTCATAAATCATACACAATCCTGGTAGAGGAGGATTGAAGAGGTAACTGATCTAGTGCATAAAAGGCTTTGCAAAAGGATAATGAAGTAGCAACTAAAACAGAATGACATATATATCGTATAAATTGATATTTGATTAAAAAAAAAAAAATATATATATATATATATATACAGTCTACAAGGAAATTAGAACATCAACTCTAAATTCAAGAAGTATTTTTATGTAAGATAATATTCAAAATTAAAAGGTATAACCAGAGAATTGGACCATAACCCATAATTAAGCATAATCACATGTGGAGCAATAACAGTTTAGATACATGTCACAAACTACAGAAAAGGGAGGAAGCAAAGTGCAAAGAATACAAAAAGCTTACTTTTGAGAAAAAAGAACCACATAGTTCAGGTGCACGATACCACCGAGTTGCAACATAGTCCTTAGTAAGAGAGTAGATAAAATCAGTCAGCAAAATATTTAGAAGGATGATTCTGGAACAGAAATAATGAATTTGATTGCACTTTCCAGCTAAAAATCTTAAAAGACAAAAGCAGAAGCAAAACAGAACTAATAAGTGCATCAATTTGCTAGAATACTTACAGTCCAGAATATAGCTGATGGGTCCTCATTAAATGAAACTCGAGCAAGTCCAAAATCACATAATTTTAGCTTGCAATCAGCATTAGCTAGAATATTTTTTGGCTTCAAGTCACGATGAAACACATTTGCTGCAAGAAAAAATGTTATTTTAGTTTATTATCACTATCAGCAACAGTCAAGGACTTAATTACAAGGATACCTGCATGTATAAATTTGAGGCCTCGAAGAAGTTGGTACAAGAAAAATTGGTAGTGCTCGGGGGAAAGATCATCATTTGCCCTAATTACTTGATGAAGGTCAGACTCCATCAACTCAAACACAACATAGACATCCCTGAACTCCCGTCGTGAGGGAGGAAGCATTATATGCTTAATTTTAACTACATCAGGATGTCTGAGCAAACGAAGGAGTTTAATTTCTCTTAGGATCCGTGTGGCATCTGACACATGCTCAAAAACATCGTTGATTTTCTTAATTGCAACTTTTTCCCCAGTATGAGTGTCTACGGCAGAACACACAACACCATAGCTCCCTTTTCCAATCACTTCGTGGATCTCATACCTACTTGCCTCTCCATACTCAGTAAAAAACTCTACCTCCAGTGCACCCTGTTTGATAAACCACAAATCATTATGTAAAAATAGGCAAATAAAATGTAAGGACAATTTGAGTACACTAGAACTTAGTTTGGTTGTCTTTCAACCTACTGCAAGTTCTATGGTAATAGATGTAAAACACATGGTGTCGAAGGTATCCCTGGCCAAGAGCCAGAGATTAATCCCTCAAGAGATGAAGATTCATTTAAGGGGTTGACCTTTTCTAACAGATGTTGGACCTGGGGATCGAACCCCTGAGCACATGCTTGACGGGCATGGTTATTTGCCAACCATATCACACCATGTTGATAAACTCTTGCCTTAAGTCATGAGTGCATGGGGGATAAATAAAAAATATGCTAATTGCTAACTATGTCTCTTTCTCTTCATTTCCCATTTACAAGAAAACATAGCAAGGAAAGGAAAGTTCACCATGATCAGGCTATCTTAATAATTGCCAAATGCTACCTCTTAGTTTCTTACCATAACCAGAAAGAAGCACCAAATGAAATCAATTACAATCTCTGCAATCTAACCTCTCTAGTAGTCCCCATCCTTCTGAAATCAAACATAGCTTTATGCCATGATTTAAAATATATATATATATATATAGACACACGCACACGCACACACAAGTCAAAACCAAAATAGTGATACCTGACACAGAATAAATAAATGGCAAAGAACCAAAAAGGCAGAAAAAATGGGTTGGAAAAAATTGAAACTTGAACAATACCCATTACCCAAATAAAGCTAAAGTACAGAAAAGACATGATCTTATGGAACCCATAAAAAAGAAGTAATTTTTTAAAGGGACCTTTTTGTTACGATCCATGGAAGGAGATTTGAAGTGGGAGCGTTTGGGGACTTTGAGAAGGTTAAAGGAAGGAGTTTGCTGAGTGGGAACGTTGGCCAACTGGGCACGCAAATGTCTCACAAAGACAATGTTGTTAATATTGTTGTTGTTCTTGTTCTTGTTCTTCTTTTTGTTTTTGTGATGGTGAATGTGAGAGTTAATAGAATTGCAACGATGGAAGAAGCTACGAATGCCATCCACAAGTGTTCCTCCTACACCACCCATATATACTCACTACTCCTCAATCTGCGCCACTCCAATACACCATTGCTTCTCTATTACTTCATTTTCTTCCCTCTCTTTTCCTCTCTTTTTTAGTTTTCAAGTGCCTCGTCCCATTTCATTTTTCCTTTTTTGGAATCTTCTGAGCCCCAAAGCCTGCGGAAAACATGGAAAGAAATTCTGGAGTGTACATTAAGGGCAAACTTTTGATGTACTTTTTAGACAATTGTTAGAATTATAGTTTGTTAGACATTAATATCCCGTTAGAATTAGAGTTTTAAATTTTAATTTCCTACCATTTATTAGACAGATTAATAAATAAAGGTTTAATTATTTTTCTGTCCGTAAGTATAGTAATTTTTTTATCAACTAGTTTTGTTGATAAGACTAATCTACCTCAAATAATTTGTATTAAAACAAATAAGATAATGGATGAAAGTTTGAAGAAAAAAAAAAACATTTCGAGTCTCACATCACTTACAATAAACACTTGAATAGGTTTTAATATATATATATATATATATATATATATATATATATATATATATATATATATAACCCACTTTCTTCATTTTTTTCTTGTACTAATTAAGAAATATTTCTTCAACTTTTCTTTCTCTATCTAAAATCTCTTAGAAGAATGACTTTTCAAATCGCTATTAAAATGACTTTTTAAATCATATTTTCGGACTATTTGTCATAAATTATTTTCACAACAATTTATTTGTCATTTTAATCAGATTCTCTTCTTCTCATCACATTTTTTTATGTTTATACCTGATATTTTATTTAAGATGATCGAATCCAGTGTTATTATTAAGATGATTGTCATTTGAATTAAAAATTTATCATAATAATTTTCTATTTTAGTACCTATAATTACAATTTTTTACTACTGTTAAAATTATTACAAAACTATAACTAAGTGATGTAAAATTGCCAAAAAGAGATTTGGTGAATTTTTAACCGCCATTAATTAAGAAAACAAGGCTATATTGTGGTGATTTGTCCACCATGGTCCGGGCATAGTCACTCATGGCAACTTTCATGGACAAGTCGTGAGTCTTGTTGGCGTTGGGATGAATCTTGCACTGGATGTGTTTGTTTTCTTGACGATTTTATATTGTCAGTTCCAATTTTATAGTAGCTTTAAAGGTGTCAAGACTTTGAAGACCAAGACTAAAAGGGTTAAATAAAACTATAACTATATGATTAAAATGAGGTGTTTTAAACTATAGATACTGAAAAATCACTAAACCTTAAAAATAAAACTCAATTATGACCGGAAGAAACTTTGTTAATTTGAGACAAGAACAAATTACATCTAAGTATAATTACCTTTTACATTACTGTATGTTTATTTATTTTTATTTGAATAAACTACACTAATCTGAACTTTTATTAAGTTTTAACCCATTAAATTAACTTTTCTTGTAAGAGAGATGTTTGTAATATCTTTCAAACAATTAGAAAGGATTAGTTTAATGCATAAGATTCATGTATATTTTTCAAAAATTAAGAAGTTGGTGCAGGAACAGGCTGAGATGAGAATTTTAATTTGTGTAATTTTACTGAATTTTAGGAATAGTTAGTGTGATTTACTTTTTTAAAAATAAAATGTGAAATTTAATATTTTACATTGATATAAATAAATGGTTTATATATCAATGTTTTTTTATATTTTTTATATTTTCATTTATTAATAAACTCTAATGTATGTTAAATTTTGTATTTTTTATCATAATTATTTTAAGTTATACTAACAATATTTGAAAAGGAGGTAGTTAAAATTATTGATAAACAATATAAAATCTTGATCCAAAGTATTCCTTACCCTATGGTTTGACGGGGAATTTTAGACTTATAAAAAATTTGAAATACATAATATTTCAATTACATTTCTTTAATTTCTTAAATACTTTGTTTAGATAAAATAATTTATATCTTGTATTTTAGTTTTCTTGTTTGAATAGGATGATTAAATTTTTAGTTAGTGCAAAATCTCATTTTTAAATATCTTTTTAAATGATAATTTTAATATTAAACTTTACCAAATTAAAAAGAAATATATATCAATCTTTA
Source organism: Glycine max (assembly GCF_000004515.6). Taxonomy (NCBI): domain Eukaryota; kingdom Viridiplantae; phylum Streptophyta; class Magnoliopsida; order Fabales; family Fabaceae; genus Glycine; species Glycine max. The sequence continues at coordinate 9,543,921 of NC_038243.2, read as the reverse complement.
AATATTTAATAATTTATAAATAATTTAAAGAGGATGGATCAAATTATATCCATTTAACTTTGGCAATTATTGTCTATTGTAGCATTCTATATCTTTCAATTGAATAATATTTTCTTAAAACTCACCATTGAATTTAAAGTTTCTTTCAAATATATCACATATAAAAAATTTCATATTAATTTAAAATTTTGTGTTACCTCGTTTATATAAATTAAAATCGACGTAATATAAACATTTCAAAATATACTAAAATATGAATAATTTGGTGACTTTCTTGTTGTAATTCAATTTTGACAAAATTTGACACAAAAGATTTTGATAATATGTAAATATAATTCAACCGTTGGATTAACAAAAATCGCATTTTATATCAAGTTGTAATTTGATTTCTCATCTAATTTAAATATTACATCATGTTTAATGATTCAAAAATATATTAAACATTATTTTTAACTAATTTTCATCTACAAATTTTCAAAATATTTTAAGATTACATTACATACGAGCATTTACAATATTTTGTTAAAACACCTTCAAAACACAAATAACTACAACAGGATGTTGAATACATCAACCCACAAATGATTCTAAATAACGTTATCACATATGGTTCAAAGCTGGACGAATCTAAAGGGCCTCCTAAAAATTTTCACACACACATATAAAATTTAGTTAATATAAAGTCATATAAAATTAATTTTGTATGTTATTATTATAATAATGGTTAATGTTAATTAGTATAAAATTATGTAAAATTAGTTATATTTATTGTTTTCTTATAATGATTAAAATGATAACTAATGTAAAATTATGTAAAAGTAGTTGTGTGTTTATTATTATTAAGATAATAATTAAGATTTTTATCATTTAATATAAAAATTAATTTTAATTTCATGTGTGAAAATAATGTTTTTTTAAAGGATTATTATTTATTAAAAGTTAGTCATTTAAATAATTATAAAGGAAGAAAAAATTTTCCAACGGAAGGTTTTTGGATCCGTCCTGATTCAAAGCTTTAAATTTGTAAGTGAAAATACGTTAATAATTCATTTGGTTCCTATACTAATATTTTTTATTTTTAAACTTGTATGAATTTTATGATGTGCTTACAAAGTGGTACCAGAAAGATTTAAAGAGAAATAAAATTATATAGAGAAAACATATTAAAATGAGAAACCTTATAAATAAATAAAAAATAAATGAAATCGAAATCAAACATACAACGGAACCTTAAATCCGAATTAAGGTCGTGAGATGACGCATCAAGATCGCGAGAGAAAATATGTCATGGTTTCATACAGAATGGACGTGCATGAGGTCACAAAGGAGTGTTTACAAGTAAGAGAAAAAAATAAAATTCAAAGTCTATGTTTCTTGGGAGATTTTCAAATTTCACTGGTTTAATTAATTAAATACTCTACCAAAATGTCTAAATTTCAGTTTCTTATAAAATTTCTTATCCAAACAACCTAATTCACATTGGGAAATTTTTAATTCATTGAAAAAATGAATTACCTTATTAAATTTAAATGCCTCCTTCCAAACACAATACTAGTGTGACGGTAAATAACACGAGTTATAAAGAAATTATATTATGAAGTATGCTATGTACATACATTTATGTTCGATCAGAATGGGTCAGGCGAGACCACCCTATTAAATTAGTTGTAGATAAAATCTAACATTTTTGTTAAAGATTGCATTTACCAAACTACCGTGAAGGAAATGTGTTAATTCTGTTTCTGTAAAAAAAAAAAAAGTAAATTATAGATTAGAGTACGTGTTAAGCAAATTGTATTGGCATGAGAGGATGAAAATTTAAATTCTGAAAACGTTGCAAATGGAAAGAGTTCAAATGAAAATTTAAATTCTGAATATTAGGTGTTTTAAGTGGATTAGCCCATGATGAATAGAGTTGATTATAATAGCAATATAGCATCATAGAACAAACATGAATATGTACCAAAAAGAACAAAAAGGAAATAGTGCATGAACAATTGAACATGATGAATAGGAGTTGATTATAATTATGATGTTTGTCGCAAAATGCTGAAGTGAAAATGGCTCTAAGGTGGCGTGTGACACTCTCCAATGACCAATGTTTCGTACTTTCGTTTTCATTTGCCCTTCTTGGCATTCCTCCATCGCCATATCCACATTTTGTCTTTAGACTGTCTTCCATGATTATATAACACATATATCCATTTAAGCTAAACTTGTTATTATTATTTTTATTATAAAAAAAAGTTCTGTTAACGGATATTTTAAGTGTACTGTTTAATAAATTTAAAAAAAGTTCAATTCATTAGAAATTACAATAAAGATGTATTGGTAATAATTTCTTATAATTTAGCAATTTAAGTGAATTATAATACAAATAAGAATTTGATTATAATACCGTAAGATTGTCATCAAGTCATAAATTGTTATATGTACCAAATGTTGAGTTTTATAATAATTATTTTTATAACTTAATATAATTACTTAAAAAGTTTTATTTTTGAATTATTTTTTTTTACTTGGTTATAAACCGCCTAAAATATTTACACTGGCTGTGTTTGAAAATTAAACCAACAATATAATCACCATGTCTTTAGCAATTAAATTTCAAATTAATTTTACACAAATTTATTCTAAGTGTTTCACAAGTGGTTCGTTTTACTGTTAATTCTTCAAAATGTTTAACATATTATAAAATTCCAATTCTAAACCAGCAGCTATTTGCAAAAGCTTCAACGGTGTTATATAGCGAGTTTGGTTACAACTTACCCATCTCAAAATTGATTTTTCACATCTCATGTATGGTTTTAATTAAGAAGCTAATACTTACAATTTTCACATTCTAAATATGATTTCTTGGTTCTTAGCGGGTTTTGAAACAAGTTTTTCATCATAAGTTCTTTTTTGTTAATTCTGAAAATGTTTACACATTCTAAAATTTCAATTTCACACCACACTAACCAGTTGCAAAAGTCTCCATTTTTTATGAATAAATATTAAATATTAGCATGTTAAATTTTGTTAGCAACCAGGACCTTTTCACCTTTCTCATGAAATTAACCTTATGTCTTTATAAAAACACTTATTATGTGTTTGGATAGATACTTTCAATAGAGTAATTCATTTTAAATGAGATATTAAATATCTGTCATTTTAAATTTAGTGTTTGAATAATAATTTAAAGAAAATTAAATATTTAAAATTTTAACTAGGAATTTTAATTAACAAAAAATGAGTTATATGAAATCTTCTTCAAAACCAAAGAATTTCAATTTTCTCACTCCTCTCTCCGGCGCGACCTTCATCTTTCTTTCTCTCTTTATTCTTTTCTTTTTCTTTTCCTCCTTGCCCACGACCAATAGTTACCATGGCGGTGGTGCTACCATGTTCCACCACCCAAATGTGAGATCCGAAGCAAAACTCGAGCCTTAGATGCCAACCCAATGCGTAGACGCAAAAACGTGATTCCGAAGCGGAGATGTGAGCAAAGACAAATATTTGTTTCCATTATTTTGCATTTTCTTATTGGCTTCCCCGGTCCTCCTTCTTGATTGGAAGAAGCCTAATTTGCAAAGATCCACCGATGTTGATTTTTATCTTTATTTTGGAGAATGATTTTTACCTTCTGCAAATAATTGGGTGAACGAGTTTTGTTTATTTCTTTTCGTAATGTTGACTTGGTTGGAAGGAAAGGAGGTTGTGGTGGTGTCGTCGCCGTCATTGGCTTCGGTGTTGGTGTTGTTGTTGGAGCAGAAATTAGGTTACAGAGAAGGAGAAGCTAAAGGAGAATATGGGAAAGTTAAAAAAAAAGCTAAAAATAATTATAGCCCTTTTTATTTTTAAAAAAATAATAAATTCAATGGTAAAATAAAAATTACCACTTAGGATTAAAATTGTGCACCAAAATATTAACGGGATTGAAAAAAAATGGAGACTCAAGTGAATTAAAGTGCAGGATAACCAAATTTGGAGACAAATAAGGACACTAAATTGAAATTTATTATTATATATTGTATAACATTAAATTTATTTTGAATATCTAACTATTTAAAAATGACTCATGTTTATTTTTATTCAATATTAAAATTTCATTTTTTAAATAAATATTTAAAAATAAAAATTTGAATTTCATTGAAATTGAATTACTTTGTTCTATCAAGAAAATTAAAATACAAGAAATTGAATTGTCTCATCCAAATAAAATATTTACAAAATGAAAGAAATTTAAATCAAGGCAATCAAAATGCTGGGTATTTGAATTTCCTAGAAATTTGTAAATCCTCCATCCAAACACATGGTTAGAGTGTGTTTGGATAGGGTAATTTAACTGGCTAATGTATTTTTTATAGGGAATTAAATTCTTTTTTTATTATTATTAAAAGTAACTGTTTGGATATTTTAATAAAAGGAATTCAAAATTTTAGAATTTTAAAAAGGATTTTAGTTAGTTGAAAGAATAGAATTTCAATTTATATCTTCAAGGGAGTGAATTTGGAAATTTCTCTCTTTGTCGCTGCCATGCCCCTCCTCTGCCACCTTCACCTCGGGGCAACTTCTTCTCCGGCCAGATCCCTCCCGAGTACAGCACCTCCAGTACCTCGCCCTCTCCAGCAACGAGGTCACCGGCAACATCGCACCCGAGCTCGAAAACCTCTTCGCCCTCCGCGAGCTCTACGTCGGCTACTACAACACCTACTCCGACGACATCCCGCCCGAGATTGGAAACCTGTCCAACCTTGTCCGGTTAGATGCCGCCTATTTTTGAGAAGGCGGGTAGCCTTTCAAACCAAAAACAAATATTCTTTCTCTCAAATCCTCTTTCTTACTCTAAAATGTCTCATCGCGGTGGCTCTAAACAACAACCAAATTCACGCCGTCCAGCACCATCGTCTGTGGCGCCTTCTCCCGCCTTCTCCTGCCAGATTCACGCCAACTTCAAATAGGGATTTTTCAGTCAACGTTGACCAACGATGTTTTTCAGCCGACATCGAGTAAGTTCTTTTGGTCAGCATCGACCCAAAACGACATTGAATCCTCCCTCTTCGACGTCGTTTTCAAGATGCTCTTTTACTCCTCAACCCCCTTCCTCAAAACCCCACCCCCTCCCCTCCCTCCACATCACCCCCTCCCACCTCTCCTCCCTCGACCCCAGCGATGTCGTTCGTTGCGTCGTCAGCAAAGACCAAATTACCCCCCTCACTGAAGCCAAACAATTACCCTATAAACACTTATACCACTTCGATTGCATCACGCTGATGGCTCAAACTCCACACCTCATGTTCGCTATGCAAGTTTCGGTTGGAAGAGGAGGAGGAAAAAGGCGGTGACGACATTATGACGAAGATCAGGAGAGAGATTATTGCCAGGCTAACGGAAGAAGATTTCTACGGGTTGAGGACCACGCTCAACCACATTGCCTCCCTCTTGGTGTATAGAAATTTGAAAAATGAAGGAAAGTAAAATCAAAGCAATACAAATTCTAGGCATTTCAAATTCTATGAAATTTTGAAATTCCTAATCCAAACACAAGGTTAGAGTGTGTTTGGATGAGGTAATTTAAAATTTTAAAGAATTTTAAATTCTAAAAATTTCAAATAATTCAATTGAAATTCTTTCATTTTCAAAATTTTTTGTTTGGATAAAGAAATTAAATTTTTTTCATTTTTCAAATTTCATTACACCCAACACAAGTACATCATACCTCACCTCACACACTAGTTAGTGCTTCTTCCCATTTCCTCCGCCGCCACCACCACCACCATCGATGGCGGGTCCGACAACCAATTGGTGCCACGAGTGCGACATAAGCGTGTCCCTCAAGCTCCCACCCTCCCCTTTCCTTTGTCTGCACTGCCACACCCACTTCCTCGAGCTCATGGACTCCCCAACCTTCTCCCAAAACGACATTGAATCCTTCCTCTTCGTCGTCGTTTTCCAAGATGCTCTTTTACTCCTCAACCCCCCTTCCTCATAACCCCGCCCCCTCCCCTCCCTCCACGTCACCCTCTCCCTCGACCCCAGCGATGTCATTCGTTGCGTCATCTACAAAGACCAAATTACCCCCCTCACTGAAGCCAAACAATTACCCTACAAACACTTATACCACTTCGATTGCATCACATCGATGGCTCGAACTCCACACCTCATGTTCGCTATGCAAGTTTCAATTGGAAGAGGAGGAGGAAAAAGGCGATGACGGCATTATGACGAAGATCAGGAGGGAGATTATTGCTAGGCTAACAGAAGAGGATTTATATGGGTTGAGGACCACACTCAACCACATTGCCTCGCGCCACGTGCTCATTGAAGAGAACGAGAATCGCGGCCCCCAGAGGAAACTTCAAGTGAGAGTCGTCGCGTGTCAGAGAGAAAGAGAGGTTCTCCTCCTTGAAAGCGAACGGGAATTTTAGAATTCCCTATCTTTTAGACAAGATTTACAATTCCAAAATTTTAGTTAATTAAGAATTATCTATTAAAATACTAAAATTTCAAATTCCTTTCGCCAAGACATCCAAATAAAAAAATTTAGACTTAAAAATTTTAAATCCTTAAATACTTTATTCAAACATACTCTTAACGTATATTTCCTTTTTCACATATCAAATATGCTTTAAAGAAGTTAATGATTATAACTTTTGCATTCCAAATATGATTGCTTAATTCAAAGCAGATTTTTAAACACGCGCATTTCTCATCATAAGTTTGCCTGTCTTTCGTTTGAGCTGTTGTCACGTTGAGGCCACCACCTCCCTTTTAGATCTTTTAATTTCACGTCATGCCCTTTGATTTCACACCACGGGTTTGATTAAAGTATGTTGGTTTAAGTTCAACAAATTTGCAATCCATCCATAAAGTTCAACATTACACTTGTTACAAAATGGTAGGGACTTTTGGCATGCAACTCTTTCCTCATCATTGAAGTCCCGTGAACAAACTTTTAATCGAACAAAGTTTCATGGGAATTGATTCCAGCAAAACAAAGTTATCAAGATGTTGTGACCCACCAACTAATAATGACTAAATGGTTTTAAACTACAAACCTACTTTTTATTATAAAATTGGATCATTCTTCCTAAATTGGTAGCACCCCACGGTCAAAAGAAGTTGCTTCATCTCTTCAACTTGCTTTTATTTGCAGAATAATATGACAAAAAAAATCTGTTTTCTTTCAAATAATTGTTAAAGCTGAAAAAATATATTTTGATTATGAAAAATGAATTATGAAAGTGGTGGTGATACGACATTCCAACAAAAGACAATTTGCAGGTTAAGAGGAAATATAATTTTGGTCTCTTGAATTTGAAATCAATCACATTAGTTCATGATAATAAATATCACTATTTTACTTCTAAAAAAATAAATAAAAAAGTCAGTCAATTTAGTCTTTAAAGAAAGATTAAATTTATCGACCTTTTTCTTTTACTATAAACAAAAAATGGTAATTATCATCTTGTAGATGTTAATATGACTTACTCCAAATTTTTCAGAAACCAAAATAATATTTTACTTTAAAAATAAACAGTGATATTTTTTTATTATATATTTTTCTGATTGACGTGGTATGAGTTTATATGGTACTAGAAGAGAGGAAGTAAAAAATTACAAGAGGGAAAGCATGAAAGAGAAAGTTATAAAAATATATGCATGAATAAGTTTCATTCATTTAAAACCCATGATAGTTTTTTTGTTGGTGACAATTGTCATTATAGTAAAAAAAAAAATATCAAAAGTATTGTGTTTGGATGCACTCGGCTGCTAATTTATAGTAGTAATATGAAGCTTGTTTAATTATATACTTTATGTGAAACATATACTTGCTATGAATTAAGAGAAGAAAATTTAGAATAGATTTAAATACTATTTGGAAGAATAACTGAAATGCCAATTAACTTATAGAAGAGTGAGTGAGAAATACATTAATATAATGTAAAGTAGCTAATAAACCTTGAAGCATGGTTACTCCTCAATCTTACCTTCCAACTCAATTATGATGAATCACATCCTATATAAAACAATATATATCTTCTCATCAACCCTTAATTAAACATTGAGGATATGACAAGACATGAAAGTAAAACAAGCATGACAATTGGAAAAATAACTGAAACCACTAGGCATATGAGCATTGCAAGCACTATAGCAAGCATAGTGGAAAGTTGAGGCTAATAATATAAAATACAATAAGCAAACTAATTGCTACAACTAGTTTTGTTGAGTGTTACATTACCAAGTCCTTGTAATCTTCTTTTTCCCATTATCCCCTCAACCACATCCTTCTTCTTTCGTGTCCTTTCCCTACCATTTCCTCTGTTTTCCTTGATTCTCTTGGCTCTTTCTCTTCTTCATGTTCACAATTTTTTTCTTCCACTTCTTCAATTTTATAGTTTTTTTTCTTCTTGCAAACAGGTTTGTGTGTCTCCACATCGTCTCTGACTATAATGGCCAATGAATCACCGTATAGGTCTGTCACATCTACACCAAGACATGAATGTTCCAAAAGCAATTGTGGGGTTTTAATGTCTTGTGGGAATGAATAGCAACCATCAGAATTTGTCAAAATCTCTCCCGTGCTCACTAGTTTTCCAAGATTGGTAGAGAGAATATGCTTCATGTGCGGGTCTTGATAACAAGACACAATGTACGATGATATGGATTCAATGTTTGATCCCTATCCATCATCCTTATCCAATGCTTTCATGGCTCCATATATCATCTGAAAAACAAAAAAAAAAAAAAATCATTGGGTTGAACACTCTTTTGTGTAGTGTTAGGTAACTTTTTTCACAAAATGTAACTATAAATGAAAAGAATGTCACCCTAAGTTTATTTATACAACTTCACATTCATTAAAAATCATTTATTATTAATTAGTGTACATGGAATCTTAACCTAATATGTACTTCTAAAATAAATGGAATAAATTAAGAACAATATGATTAAATATGATTGATGTTCAAAGTTTCATGATTAATAATTCTCTGGTTTAAAAAAAGGTGCATGTGAGGTCTTATACCATAATTTATCCATTACCATTAGATTGCGTTGAAAAAAAGTTGTTACAGATAAGAAACCTCTGAATAAGATGGATGATTGGGGGTCTGAAAAGCATAAAAAAATTGAGGTAGATGGTATTCAATGTGTTTGATTTCCTCTGCTCGATCATGGAGTTCCCAAGATTTTCCATGAGACTAAGTTGAGTATGGTTAACCATAGCATATCCAGCTTCTATTCAAGTGTTGAAGTTGCTAGCAACTCCACTATGTTGAAGACTTGTGACCTTCCTTCCCATGCTGTCACCGTCTAAACTTTTGTCTCATACCCTTATCCTTTGTTTCAGGAGTTTGTTCTCCTACTCGTTCCTTTTTAGTTAGTGTGTTATGGTGGTGGTCCTAGTGCAAGGACACGTTCAATTCACATGAATGAAGACAATTTCTTTCTTTCTTTAGTTTATTTGATTTTTGTAAGAGAAAATAATAGAGAGAAAAAGGATTATAGTATAAAAAAATGTTTTATATCATTATCTAATCATATCCTATCATAAAATTTGTTAATTTCTATCATAATTACTTTAAAAGTTATATTAACAATAATTTATTCTTAAAAAACAATATGTAAGTATTTCACATTTTCAATAAATAATCATTAACCTCAAAATAAAATGCAAATGTTTGTGATTGTTTTGGGTAGAGTTGTAAATTTACAAGATCAGCTAAAATATTGTTTTTCTCCCATAGTGGAAAATATATTTTCTATTAGATTTTATGTGCAAATGTTTTTAATTAGTTCTCGAATTACTTAAGTAGGAAAAGGATCCAAATTCTATACGTTTGCTACTCACCTCATTGAAAGAAAACTCAGTGACTTAAGCGTAAAAAAATTATACGTACATAGGTTTTAATTATCCTTATAAATATCTTGCCACTTTTATGTAAATCATTAAATAATATATTCATATATTGTTTTAAATAATTGAATGCAGAATTTATTAGGATTTATAAGTTCATAGTTGCTTGGACGGATCGTAACAAGTGTATCTCGCAATTAAAGAAGATAACATGTGTTTATGTAATGACAACTGAATGAAAAATAGTCACCCTACAAAAGAATTTGCATATTTTATAAATAAAAAAATTGCTAGCCATTAGGACTACTTTTGGCTTTGTTCAGTAAAAATATTCTGTTAATATAGATATCGCAAATTTATATTAACGATAAAATATAGCAATCAGATGATATATATTTATTTCTTATACTAATGGAAATATATCTTTTGTATTTATTTGTTGATTTAAATGAATTATTAGATTGAGTCTAACAAGTGTGTGATTTGTGTCTGACTCAGATAGTCCACGAACTGGTGGGCCGTAGGCTTGTCCGCGGTTCGAACAATAAAAAAAAATTAAAATATAGAAAAGTTTGATTATTATTTTGATTTTTTAATTTATTTTGAATTTTTTATTTTCTTATTATTAGAAGGTTTAATTAGGTCTTATATCTTTTAAGAATAGTTCAGTTAGGTCATTTTATTTTCCAAACTTTTAGTTATGTCCCTTAATTTTTTAAAATAGGTTCAGTCTAATCATTTGAAACTAAATTTAATCTTATTTATAAAAAAATGGAGTAGATAAAAAAAAGACCAAATGAACCCATTTTAAAAAATAAAAGATCTAATTGAACCTTTTAAAAGTAAAGGGACTAAATTAAACTATTTATAAAAATTACATAACTTAATTAATTTTTTTAATAACAAGAGGATGAAATTGAACATAAAAAAAATTGGGGACCAAAATAGTAATTAAAAAAACTAGAAAATATGGAAAGCCTGAAAAAATATTTAAAATAATTTAAACTGAAAAATAACTATAAGATTAATATATATATATATATATATATATGTATATATATATATATAACAAATACACATGAATTATTGAAATAATAAAATCTAACTATTCTAAAAATTCAAATTAACAGTGCATTCACTCATTCAACTCGTTGATGTATTTTTTCGATCAGGAATAAAGCAACGTGAGAAAAAACATAAGAAAGAAGAAATAAGAATTATAAAAGAAAAAATAAGAGAAAAAATATGTTATTTGAATAGATACAAATAAAAAATAATAATTAAATTTCTCTTCGCTTATTTAGAAGAGTAGAAAAGAGAGTAAAAATTAAATAAATCATATAAAAATTTATTAATAAAAATAAATGTTTTTATTCTTTTTTCTCAACAGAAAATTATTTATTAGAGTTTATAAAAAGTATGTTATTATGAAGGACAAATAATCATTTTGATTTTTGAATGTGTAAATTTGTAATAATTTAGTTTTGAAATAATAAAATTTTAATTTAGTCACTATGTAAAAAGTGCGACAATCATCTTTTGATTTTAGATTTTTGTTGGACTATTTTTATCATTAAATTATAATATTTAAAGATCAATTTAATATTAAGTTATCAAGTTTAAAGATTAATTTTTTATTTTTATAAAAAAAATGAGGAACTCAATTTGTCATTAAGTTATACAAAAAAAGACTTAATTGTTGCACTTTTATACATTTAAGGATTAGATAAGAATTTTTATTTTTTAGAAATTAAATTATCATTTATTTACACATCAAAAGACTAACATAATCATTTATCTTATAAAAAAATATTTAATTTTTAAGAAATTATAAAAAAAATGATTTCACGTCTAAAGACAAGTGGAGATGGATAGAATTTACGCCAAAGTGAGATGGAAGGCCCAAGCTCCAATTCATATTATTGTTAGTCAAAGTGATATTAGATTTCATTCAGTAAAGCAAGTTCTCGAGTTTAGTCTTATGGATGGTAAAAAACGTAGCTGGAAGAAAATATACTATTAAAGATGGTCAATTAAAATTTTCAATCAATATAGTTGATAAATATTTTATACCAATAACATAATAATAAAAATATTCTTATTTTTATTTACTACACCAATCCAATTTTATTTAAAACATTGTTAGAAATGATATTATAGAATAAAAGATATAATTAATAATAAATAAATAAAAAAGATATTGGCATCACGGGTTACGTGTGAAAATAGATAAACAATCAAAAGATCAATTTTTTTTACAAACCAAGGTTTGCTAGCACTAGCAGATCTAGGACCTGAGATTAATCGGATAATTTATTTAGAAAATTAATCTAAAAATAAAAAAGAGTAAGTAAAAGAGGTCATTGGTTCAAACACATTAAAATCAGAAGTGTAAATATAAAATTTAAAAATAAATACTTATAATTTTATTAAAATAAAGGGGTACATTTATTTATCCTCAAACAACAATAGTTAAGGGGTTCAAATATATAAAATTAGAAGATACAAAATATAAAATTTTAAGATAATTCCACTTGATTTTATTAAAATGAGGAGGTACATTTGTCTATCCTCAAATATATATATAGGTTTGCCTCTAGTTGCTAGTCTTTCCTAAACACTAAGGTCATCTCCAATAGGTAATCTTGAAGATACAAAATATAGTTAAGATATTAAAATGAGGGGGTACATTTGTCTACCCTCATATATATATATATATATATAAAAGTTCATTTTGATTGTTATTCTTTTCTAAACACTAAGGTCATCTCCAATAGGTGATCTTGAAAAGAGAGATGAAGATTCGTTCTTTCAAGATCCGAG
>NC_038243.2:9525966-9531047 GCF_000004515.6 Glycine max | reverse complement strand
GTAGAAAGAAACAGACCAACAAAAAAAGAAGAAGAAGAAACATGAATCGAAGGGAAGGGGGAAGAAGATAAGGCTAGAAGGGGGAGAAAAGGGGACCAAAGCGGAAGGGGTAGGTGCGAGAAGAAGACCGGGAGGAGCAGAGGGGGTGGGGAAGAAAAGAAGAAAGAAATAAAAGAGAAAGGAAGAGAAACTCAGGGGCAGAGGGCATGGGGGTGGATGGAGAAGGAAAGAGAAAAAAAATAAAAAAAAGAGAGTTAAATAATCATTTTCATCTTTAAATGTGTAGAATGCTAATAAATTTGTCCCCGAAAGATAGAAATTCAAATTTTAGTTTCCGAAAGTGAAAAAAGTGGAACAAATCCATCTATCAGTTAATTTTTGTTTGTTACTCTTAATGAAAGAGCTTACATGACATAGTAAATGATGAGTTTGTCAGCGTCTTACACATTTAGGGACAAAAATGACTATTTACCCAAAATATAATTTAATCTACATTTTCCTTTCATCTTTTAATCGTTACCATCATAACATTACAATAAGCACTTGAAAAAATAGGAAAACAAACATAATAATAAGCATAATATTGATTAATAAGCATAATCTGTCTATTGTTCTAAAAATTTTAATATGGCAATACCTTATCCAAAATATGAGACTCAAATAAAAATACAAAATTATTAAGTTAATCCTTACAAAAAATGAGACTCAACTTGATTTTGTCACGACCTGATATTGTCACAATAGTCAGAGCAACAAACAAATTATGTTTATTAATCAATATTATGTTTATTATTATGTTTGTTATAACTTATGCTTACTTTCTTATTTTTTTAAGTGTTTATTGTAATGTTATGCTTGCAATTATTAAAAAAGAGAAAGAAGATGAAAATTAAATTATATTTTGGATAGTAGCCATTTTCATCCCTAGATGTGTGAAACACTAACAAATTCGTTATTGAATGTGTCATATAAGCTATTTCAATAACGATGTTAGATGAAAATTAACCAATTGATGAATTTGTTGCACTTCTTCCACTTTTGGGGAATAAAATTTGAATTTTCATCTTTTGGGGGATGAATTTGCTTCAACACATTCAGGAATGAAAATGATTATTTACCAAAGAAAGGAAGAAGAAAAACTTAACGGGCCAAGGAGGTGGATGGGAAGGAAAGAGAGAAAAATAAGAGAGAATCTGAATAGACAACATTTTACGCATTTTTTTATGACCATTATAAGTTTTTTTTCAAAATTATATTGATAAATGAATATTTTAATTATTAATAAATTTTGTATTTTGTTATAGTTTTTTTAAAATAAAAAATATATAATTAATTACTTTTAATTATTTTGAAATAAATTATAAATAAATATTAGAATGTGACTTCTCTTGTGGATCTAAGTAAAAGATATAAGGTCTTAAAATAAAATCTTTAAAATAATATGACAGTGCAAGATAAAAAAAATAATTAAAATCTCAAATTAAGATCTCCAATTAGTGATATCCTAATGATTCCAACTATGGTTTACACCCATAACATTTAAGATCTAAGCAACAAACCAAAATAACTTTGTTATATATCTTTCCATTCCATTTTATTATCTTAATTGGGGATGACTATTTTTAGTAATTTTTGTGACTATAATTATGATAATTAGTTATTAGTGAAAAGGAAACAATTAAGCTTAAGTACGTGTATGTGTAATGAAGAATTATAGCATAACTGTAAAAGATAGCTAGTGTGAGAAAATCAGAAAAATGATAAAAGAAAATAGTTACATTGGTTCATGAGTTTTGCAAAGCAACATGCCCACATTTCGTTAATTGATTTTCCTTTCATGTACTAATTGCAAATTACTTTTCAAAATGTCAGTTACTCCATTATCCATTTTGCTTCAAATCCACTAAAATTAATGAATGTTTTAGGCTTGTTTCTTCAAACAAAGGGGCATAAAAATGAGTATAGAGTATTTTTTCCGATAACACCTTTCATTTGAAATTAGTAAAATATTATAATTACTGAATCACTTCTCTTCAATCATAGTGTTATTCTTCTAATTAATCAAATGCTCACGTAGCTGGGCTTTGGAATCATCCTTTAGAGACTCTAGTTTCAATCTTAATTATGACATTGATTGGCTCTGTTTAAACTCTATATTCTTGTACTTGGTCATTATCCAAACTTCTGAACCACTGTTGCAATCATGAAACTGATAGTGTAGTCATTTTCAACAGCCCAAAAGAAAGGGCTCAAACTCTTGCCAGTCCGGACTGGTGTATTAAGAACTTAGGATAAATTTGGTTGAGAATAAAAAATAATAAAATAAAATAAAAATATTTAAAATAAAATGGAAAGAACGATGTGTGAGATTTAGTGAAATTTTTTTCTTATTTTTTATTTATTAGAACATAATCAAATCATATTTTAAATAAGGATTTGTCAAATTTATATATTAATGATTAATTTTAATTAACAAATTTGATTGATTACTTTTGAATTTTAATAGACTCATTTCTTTTAATTATATTTTTTATTTATTTATAAACTCAAATATAATATTTTACTTAAAGTTTTGAGTCCAATTACACTCAAATTAATATAATGTTGATAACAATAATGTTAAAATTAGGGTCGTAATATTATGAATAATTGATAGATATTCGATCGATTAACATAAACTTAATGTAACTTTAAACAAATCTATCTACATAAACTAAGTTTAAAACGTAAGTCTTCATAAGCTTGTGATACAATGAGTTTGTCTGTAAATTATTAATGTATATATATATATATATATATATATATATATATATATATATATATATATAGAATAAGAAAGAGAGAGAGAAATATTCCTTTTGAAAAAAAAAGAAAAAAAGATAGTGGGTTAATTACTCGTGATATTTTTTTATTGTATTATTAGTCTGAAATATCATTGATTTTATTGATTATTAATTTTTGCCAAATAATTTAATTGGTTGAACTAATGACTTACTCATAAACAATTTGGACCAGTCTCATTAATATGATTTTTCTGCTTTAGAAACTTGTGTAGATTTATAATTAAATGGACAAGTATTTAATCTTATTTAGACTTAGTAGTATAAATACATTTATTGATTCATTTGATTGTGACTATTATACCCTTTCAATTGAAAAAATATAAATGATAAAAATTTAAAAATACTCTTTAAATGATTCTCTCTTTCATATCTATCATTCACTCTTTCTCTCTATATATAACATAAAGAGAGAGAAAAAAAGAAATCAAATTACACCATTATAAAGTAAATCAATTATTATATTATATTATAATTTTATATAAAATATGATTTTTATCTATCACACCATTAAATGATAATTATATATTATGTTAACTATTTGTGTTAATTTTGTTAGGAACCAACAATTACATATATATAATAAAAAAAATTCAACATACTATGTCATATGCATAAAAATATGATTAAAAAGTAAAAAAATAATTAGATATGTAAATAATAGTTAACATAAAATATAATTTTAAAATTATATTAATATATCTTTTAATTTGCTTGCTTTGTAAAGGTTAAATCAATCAATAGATTCCTGAACTATTGAATTTTTTTAATTAAATCCATAAACTTAAAAAAATTATAATTAAGTCCTTGATCTTGTAATTTTTTAATTGAGTCTCCAAAAATTTTAAAATCACAATAAGCTGTCATTTTTTTTTTGCTATTTTATGCCAACATCAACTAATTTTGAGAACTCAATTACAAAAAAAAAATACAAAATTAAGGATCCAAATATATTTTATTAGTTCAGGATTTTTTTCAAATAGTTTACAGATTTAATAATTAATTTAACCAACTTTAAAATATGTTTGTCAAAATAATAATTAAAAATAAATATTTTTTATGATATATAGAAAATTTTGAAGTAATTCATCATAATTTATTTCAAAAGAATTAAAGATACATATGTAGACAAAACTTATTATTTTGACTTATTATATTTTTTACTTACTTTATCTTATTATAGAAAATATTATATAAATTACATAACATCTATGTTTTAATGGTTAATTAAATTATTTGTCATAAATAAAATTCAAATTACTATATTATATGCATAAAAATTACAAAAAAAAGTATTTAGTCGAAATTAATTGTTAACATTTAAGTAAATAATTTAAAACAATATAAATTTACATTTTAATTTTTTTCTTTACAACTTTTTAATAAAAACAATCATTAAAATAAATATTTTTTAAGTGTGTAGATAATTTATAACAAAATTTTATGATTTATTTGAAATATAATTATGGGTATAAATTAAAATATAACTTATTATATGATAATATGAATATATTATTAATATATGTATGTATATTTGAATTGTTCTTTTGGATTTAAATTATGAGTTATAACCTTTTTTTTACCTTTAAACTAATTAACAAAACTGTGTGGTACAATATAAGATATGTTTTATAAGTATTTGTATAGGTATTACATTAATAATATTAAATGATACATTAATACTTATTTTCAGGATTAGTTAAGTTATTTATAGTTATGGGTAGATATAGCAAAATTTTGTCATACTATACTAAAAAAGTAATACTTATTAATATATTATATACATATTACAATAATAGCATTAAAGGCTATATTAATTTTTTTTATCAAGTCTAGTTTATATAAACTTATATATTTAGATAGGTATTGAATTGCAGTAAAAAGAAATATATAGGTATTGAACTCGACATCAACAAAAAAATAGATAGGTTTGCATTTTTCTTTTCTTAAGTTTTCTATAAACTACTTCTTTGAACCTTGTTATATAAGAGAGAGAAAATGTATTCATTATATATTTGTATAAATTCTTTTTTGAAAGACTAAGAAATTTTTTATTAACTAGCCAAGATGAAACACAAGGTGTGTCCATACTGATCATATATTTGTGTAAATACTAATTTAATAACATTGAATCCTAATAATATATGGAAAATTTTAAAATAATTCATTATAATGTATTTAAGATAATAGTTATAGATAATTAAACATAAGAGTTAAATTTTCACATGCATATCATATATC
>NC_038243.2:9471718-9518128 GCF_000004515.6 Glycine max | reverse complement strand
GGCCGATCCAGACTATAACCGCATTTTATAGAAATAGTTCTTATTCATATTTTTTAACTGTTTTGGTATAGCCCTCCTCCATTGCCAATAATGAACCATATGAATAAAACTGTGGCTTTTTGCACCGAAAGTTTAAAAAGAAATTAAATTTTTTTGTTTTCTTAGAAAAATCTCTTCAGGAACTGTGGTCTTTGGAGGTGACAATTGTAAGTAAATGAAAATATTTGTAGTAATGTCTGTTGCTTACCTGTGAATTTTATGTTAAAAATGCAAGTTGACTTTGTGAATGATTAATATTAATATGGCGTGTAGAATTTATTGAGTGAATTATGCTCTATAAAGTAAAAGAATTTTATGGATTATAAAAATAGTATGTTCTGTTTTTTTGTTTTTTGAATGAAAGTATGTTCTGATTATTTATCTGAGTTTGTGCATGTTTTAAATTGATTTTATTCTCAATTATACAGTATATACTCAATGCAGTTACTATTGTGTTTAGAGTTTAAATGTTTGAATTATTTTGTTATTTTTAAATGCCCTACCTTTTCTGTTTTGCTTTCTGAGTTTTATAGAAAAGAAACTTATATGGATTATAGAAAAATATGTTGAGTTCTATAACAATTTTTTTTTTTTATGATTTATAGTTTTCTTTTTGTTCCCAATATACTAATTATGTTACTACTTTTGCATTTCCAGTTAAAGTATTTGAATTTTCTATGTCATATTTAGATTTCCTTCTTTTTTTTGGCTTGCATAATTTCATGGTCTCTCTATAATTAGCACTCATTTTCAAATTTGTCCTGCACATAAATTGTTTTCAAATTTAACACTGCCGGTTGTTGCTGTTTGAACACTAATAAATTTGTAAAGTTACTGTGAATGACTGGTCAAATTGAAAGTGACTGTCATGTATAAGGACCCTGAAATATAGTATTTTTGGTCTCTATTGTGTATAGCACTTATTTTTAATTTGGTCCCCACGCCACTGTTACAACCCCAATCAATGATGCTGCTATATTAGTAATATCAATAGACAGGGAGGATTGAATAGGAAACTCTTTTACTTAATTGAAATAGTGTTTGTATAAAAATCAAATTGAAAATGAGCATTAAAAAATATATATTTTAGCTTTTTTTTCTCTTCCAAATTTTATACTCTGTTCTTATTTGCATTTTCTATTGCATCTATTTTGGTGGGACAGGGGTCAACTTCTGCTAGTACTACTCAAAATGCTGCTAATGAAGATCTCAGGAGGAAGCTTGAACACTTTGTAAGTTCAAATAATCTTTGGTTTGAGTTGTCAATTATTTATTATCACATTTTTGAAGTTGTCATATTTGATCCTATATTCATTAATTTGCAGCAATCAAAAGTCAAGGAATCTCTTGCAGTTCTTAAGCCTCATTTTAACCATGAAAGTCCAGTCACTGCAATTGCTGCCATTCAAGAGTTAGAAGTACTGGGAACTATGGACCTCAATGCTCCACTAAGGGATGAAACACTTCCACCGCAAGAGGAGCAGCCACCACTGCAGCAGCAGCAGCAGCCACCGCAGCAACAGTTCCCACCACCACAACAGCAGCCACCACAGCAACACCTAGCACCACAACAACTGCCGCCACAGCCACAGGCACCAATATTTCAGCAAACATATCCTCCATTTCATCTGCCGCAGTTCCACCATCACCAGCCGACGCTGCAGTTCCAGCAGCAGCCTCAGCCGCCACAGCTATTCCAGCATCAGGCACAGCCACCTTCCCACCAACAGTTTCATCCTTAGGAATCAGGCCCAGGCTAGGAAGAATTACATTGTCCTGAATTTGATAATGATGCTAGGAAGAATTACATGGTCTTCAATTTGGTTATGAACAATCTGAAACAAGTGTTTTAACAAGGCACATGAGGGGTAACAGATTTGTAAAGCGAGTAGGCAGTAGCAGAACTGATTTTTCGTTAAGTGAATTGATTGTCCATTTAGTTTGTTGTTGTGCACTGTTCTAGATTGACCCCTGAAGTAATTTTTAGATTTTAGAGTACTGATAATTCTGTTATTTAAGTAATATTTGTTTGACTTTGGCAGCTTAAGATTATTAGTGATATTGTTCATGTTGGTCTATTTTGTAGTCCCCTTTTACCCCTCCGTTTTTTGTTGTGTTCTGGAATTTTTCTGGTTCTTATTTGATAGGATTTATGCTTTGGCTGAGACTATTAACCTAGGAGGAAAAGATATGCATATATTGGTAAACTTCGTTAAAGTTAAGGTTAGATTAAAAATAAGCTGTAGTTGTGTGTACATTTTGCACCCTAAATCAGATGTTCAGCCTAAAGGAAAGCATTTTCCTCCCATCACTTCTCGTTTCACAGTGCAAATATTTGGTTGTTCTGAAGTGATTTAGAATAGAGTAAGTTTTGAAAAATTGATTTTTGATATTTTAACTCATCGACTACTCTTTTCAAAATTAATAATGTTTTAACCCTTTGATCTATGTAACATTTCACAAAGGTACAATATACAAAATGTTACTTGTACATGATCCTCTGTTTTTGGTCCAAAAAGAGTGCAAAAATGAACAATATTATATAGGCCCATTTGATCTATGTAGGGCCACTGACCAAGGTTCATTAGGTCGGTCATTTTATTTATTGTGATTTTAAAAATCCTCCATTAAATCTTGATTTTACAAACTCCATTGATATTCTCCTGTGTGCAAAATGATGGTGAAAAATAAAGTACAAAATAACTAAAATGAATATTTTTTTTTGGAAAAATAAGAGATTAATGGAGGACTTATAATTTTAAGGATTAAAATGTCCAACTGGACTAGGTCTTTACTCTCTTTTTATAGTGACTATAGGCCAATTGTGACTTTCGGTGAATCTTCATCCTAAGCTTAAATTTGGGGCTCAACTCTTACGTCACATATTTTGCTTTTATTTATCGTTTAAATTTGTGCTTCTTTTTCTAACATTGGTTTTGATACCATATAAAAGTTTAGTCTAAAATATAAATCTAGTATTATAAAATGAGAAAAATGATCATGTATTGATAGAGTAGAAAGTTTTACACAATTATTCAATTATAAATTATCATAAATGCTAAATTTGTTAAATTTTAAAATAATTATCTTAAAATAATTCAAACAATGATTTATAATTAAATGATAATGTAAAATTATTTTATACTATCAATATATAAACATTAAATTCTTATAAAATTATGTTTTTATTAGGTTCTATTAATTTATTTTATCTATCTATCATTATTAAATTCTATGTTAAATATGCCTAGTCCTTATAAAATATAACGATAGTTTTAGTCTTTCAAAATTTTTGTTAGTTTTGATTGATATAGTTTTTTGAACGATTTCCTATACAATTTAGTAATATGTCACATACATTTAGACATGTTATATCAATAACCATTTTGACATAGCATGTGAGGTAGTTTACCTACGAATACGAGCATGTTCATCGCAAAATAATAATAAAAATTGTTTTAATCTTTTGAAATTTATAAATATCAAAACTAACATTTTTTGTAATAATTTGGCTATCATCCAATGTTAACACTGTACTAATGTCCTCAATTTAAGGGTGATTCTGTTCACATAATCTATGTTTGGATCAGCATGTTTACGGTTTTCTTTATTAATTTTGAGTCAAGAATGTCAGTCCAAGATAGGCCCAATATGTCAATCCAAAATACTCATACTCAAGGTTTTAAAAAAGTCTCCGACCACAATTTCTGCTGCAATGAATTTTAAGATTATTTTTACAAAAATCAACAATATAGTATTTATTTACTATAGACTATAAATTTTAATCTTATAAAAAAATATTTATTTTGTGTAGGGCACCACATGTTAAAATATTATCATTCTAACTTTATTAATATGTGCCTGAGTTGAAGTGATTTTAATTCCTTAAATATATTTTTTATTTATTTACTGAGAGAATATTATATAAAAAAATTAATATATAATTTTTCTCGCAATTCACAAAGTGTAACATGAATGATTGGGAACTATGATCCTTCAAAATATATAACATGAATTTGATATTTAGCTAGCATGTATAAGTACATGTAGGTAAAGAAGTTGCTTGGTTTTTGACTAATATTGTACCTTTTTTAAATATTAGTTTCATAACTTTGAGAATAGGGATATATTTGGGTTTAATTCCTAATCTAAACAATATATATAATTCTATTTTTCTTCAATATATAAAAACAAAGAAGATAAGATCATATGATTTTTTTTTGTCAATAGATCATTAATTGAAAATGCTCAATAACACTTGTAAATGTTAGAATTTTCTATTCCAATAATTAATGTGGAATAATATTATAAGAAAATTATATTAGTTATTTATCATTACTGAGTTTTATTTTATATGATCAAATTAAGTGAGCACACACTATAAGAAAGTTATGGTCCCTAATATATCGAACCCTCACATATAATTTCTCTCTTCTCATCTGAAGAGTTACGAATGTTCTATTAAGGAATAAAGAGGTTCTAGTTGAGAAAGAACCATGAAGCCACCAATTACGTTGTTAGCTAGTTATCCGTTCCTAAAACTCTTCTCGAAATGTGTTCCTAGTGGTTATATTGATATTTTATAAGGATCCTCTAAACTTCCAACAAAGTGTTATCAGAGTCACTATTACTATTAAATTATTGGGAATTAAAATTTTTGTTTTTTTACAATAGACTGGTTTGTAGGAATTGAGTTGTTTTTTTTGTTTCGTAAAAAAAAAAAAAATAATGTTGCTTTGCTGTTTTCCTGATCATGGTTTCTGAGGATTGACTCTTAACGTCATCTAATTGTGTATTTGTTTGTTTCACTTTCTTTTGGATAAAATTTATGCTTCACGTTTCTTGTGATGCTAATAAATTAAAGGAGAAACATTATCATATATTTTATTTATATAACTCTGATTTTTTAACGTGAGAGCAAATTAAAGTTGAAGGTGAAGTGAAGTTTCTCCGGTCTCCAAGGTGCATTGCACAAACATCACAAACATAAATCAGTACAAAAGAAATATTTTTTTTTATGAATAATCTTATTATTTTATTTCTATAAAATATTTTAAAGATTTATTTTAGGAATTTATACATGCTTTTTTTTTAATTCTTTTCATAAATTTGTGATAAAGTTATTTACTAATACAATATTTACTTGGGGTATTTTAAGTATAAATCAATGATAACATTAAATATAATTTAAGGATATGATATTTACTTGTCGTAATTAATGTTTTTATATTTTTTACTATCATGATTGAGTGTAAATTTAGCAGTAATGGATCTTTCCCATTTATTTGTATGTCTAGTATTTTTTAATTAAATTGATTGACACGATATATTGCAAAAATAATTCCTATTGGCTATTGTGTAAATTGATTTAATTAAAATTGTATAGATTTTGTATGAAATTATTTATGCGAATTGTGTTCAGCCCAAAGGAAAACGTAATTTGACCAAATAATATTTTGTACTTGTGATGATAAATGTGTGACAATTATAAATTTTTTTCATGTGAATAATAGTCATTCCAAAGAAAGACTATTATTTGACAGAATTTATTATCAATATTTGATCATTGCGTTGAAAGTACCAATTACAAATTAATTTCTCTAGGAATTAATGTTGTGTTAGGTATCTTGTGATGAGTCTGTTCTGTAAAATATTTGTATGTTCTGTTATATATATTTTTATATAACTAAATTATATGTGAAAGTTGTGAAATTTTAAAATCTCTTATTTATTATATTAAATTATTTGGTATTTTTTGGTTATATTTATTGAAACAACATGTTATCAAAGTAACCTCTGTTGCGTAAGTTGATTTGATTGAATTTACATGAATGTTGCAGAGAATTATTCATGCGAATTGTGATCGACCCCAAGGAAGACACAATTTGGCAGAATAATAACATGTTTGCAATGATAAACATGTGGTGATTATAAATAGTGTGATTTTCCATGTGAATAATGAAATGTTCAAAGACAATCATTATTTGATTGGAGTAATCACCATATAAGTTTTCTATGTGAGCAGTTGAGTGTCCAAAGACAACCTTTATTTGACAGAACTTATCACTAATGTTTGATCAATGCGTTGAGAGTATCACTTGTAGTTAGTCTTTTTCAATCCAAAGATTAAGGATTAATGGTGCATTAGGTATCTTATTTGGGTCTTGAAATTTAACATAAAAATTATTTGTGCATTGTATATTTATTGTTCTGTTGCTTAATTGTTGTTGTTGTTACTACTATGATTTAAATTACTTATATTATTTAAACCCCAAAGTTACATGTATAGAATTTAGAGTTTGAGGGGAGTCAGTTGAGAGTTGAAGATATTGCATAATTTTTTTTAAGAAGAAACAAGAAAAAAGGATAAGGAATTTCCTTTTTGCTTTTGTAGGATGAGACATGTAAAAAAAAAAAGGTCCCTTTTACACTATTTAGTGTGAGAAAATGGTAAACTTCTTATTTTTGTACCGAAGGACGTTAATGGATAGATTTTGATTCTACTACTCACAAAAACATGTCTATATGATGCTACCTATGAAGTCATTCGCCAAGTGATAATGAAAGATTCTTCTATGTGGACGATGATATAAAGTTATAGTTGAAGCTATGGGAATTTTTATATTGCTTTAAAAGGCTCAATTTCATTTGAATTTGGTTTAGAGATATATTGAGCTATTTATTAAACCAAATTTTATTTCTAATTTGAACAAATTAAGTCATTTTTGTTCAATTAGAAATAATGAAGTTAGTTTCTCGTGTGATTCAAATGTTGCAAGTTATGAATTCTTTTATGGATATTTGAGTGTTCCTATTGCAAATATTTTTTGGGTGTTACAAAACTTAAAATTAAACGAGAGTTTTGTTACTTAACATAAGCGCTTAAGTCATATCTCTTAATAGAGAATTTGGATGCTTGTGTTATAGGAAATTCTAGATTCTTTATATTGGTTGGACCTTATAGTCTATATTGAGTATATAAAGGGAAAATAAACAAACAAAATGGAATTCAGGTGTAGAAAGAAATAAGAGTGTCTTAGAACTAATACATGCATATATTTGTGTTCTATTCCTTATGGATTCATGGAATGAACAAATGCATTTTATTATGTTCATAGATGATTCCTCTCTATTTAAATTATGAGAAGTTTTGGCTTCTAAACATTTAGTCTTTCAAAGATGAAGTTGAACTTCAACTAAGACAATGAAAGAAGATTAAGATTGTCAAATGTGACCGTGGGAAATACTATGATATATATGACATAAGATACAACGTTTGGAGTCCTTCATGTGTTTTTCTTTAATAATTGTGAAATTGTTTTACAACATGTAATGTTAGGCAAACCTAGCATGAACAAAGTTGTGGAATGATGAAACTAGACTTGTACATATATGGTAAGAACTTTAATTCTTCTATACCAAAGTCGCTTCGGGAAAAAACATTAAAGAATGTAATTTATATCCTTTTAGGGTACCAATTAAAGTAGTCACTACCCTATAGGTATGAGTCGGGGAAATTCCAACATTAGACATATATACATTTAGGGATGTTCAATTGAACCAATGTCTTATAGGCTGCATAAAGGTAAGTTGGACTTAAAGATAATTAATTATATTTTTTTGTTACATTTAAAGCTCTCACATGTATAAGTTTTAGAATTCCACTTTAAGATCATGTTTGAGACGTGCAAGACTCCTTGATAAAATTGAGTTTGGAAGGGAAGGAAACATAAAGAGTGTTGTCTTTAAAGAATAACCTGTTATTGACAATAGATAAGTCTTTGTACTTACCATTGTTCAAGAAACAAATATGGTAATTAAATAATAATGTTAGTCCTAACATTATTAAAAGACAAGAAAATACTAAGATTCTCTCTTAAGCACCACTTAAAGTTCAAACTCAATAATCTCAAAAAGTGTCATTAAGAAGATCCACTAAAGAAAGGAAAAATATAATTTGATATGATTATCATATTTCTTTAAGAACATGAATATGACATTAGGTTGATTGAGAAGGTATAATTGACCTTAGTCAAGTCATGTTTGCTCTAACTCTCAAGTGGATTGATGTCATAAATGATGTAATAAAATCGATGGTTGAACACAACTTTTGGGATATTGTCAAATTGCTTGAATGTATGAAACTCATAAGTTGCAAATAAATATCTATAGTTGAAAGGGATTCAATGGGTAATTTTGAGATATGTAAAGATTGTCTTGCCGCCAAAAGTTTTACAAGAAGGAAGACATTGATCACAAAGAGACTTTCTCTCTGATTTCTTAGAAAGATTTTCTTAGGACTATAATGACACTGTAGATCATTCTGATAATTGTTTTGCATAGATGGATGTAAAGATTACGTTTATAAATTGAAAAATTGATGAAACAACTTATATGGTGCAACCATAAAATCTTGTTTAAGATGATCTAAAGTCCATGGTATGCAAACTAAAGAAATCCATTTATACTTTCAAACAAGTCTCTCGTCTATGGTATTACAACATTCATCAAGATTATCTCTTATGGTGTTGAGGTAAATTTGGTTGATGATTGTGTGTGCTAAAAGTTCAGTGGAAGTAAATTTATTATTTTGGTATTATTTGTTGATGACATACTACTATCATCATACGACTTATTGTTGCAAAACATTTATATTATAGTTTATCATATATGCTTAAGTTTATTTTTTTTTATTATCCTGAAATAATTTTTTGTGGGAGTTCTAAGGTGATACATGATTAATCTTGGTATGAAACACTATAAAGTAGTAAAATGTATTATGCGTTGCGTTAATTGAAGAGAACAAGAAACTACATGTCTTTATATCAAAAGTTTAGAAGTTTAGAGATCATTGGGTATTCTGACTTCGATTTTTTTGAAATGTCTTAATAGCAATCACTCCATATAAGGATCCATATTTAACTGTGTTAGTGGAGTTAATATTTTGCTATGAGACATCATACTAGAATTTATGATTGCTAAATTATTATAACTGACTTTCCTATTGTTGCCAACATTAATTAGTCATCGGATGTTTATTGGGACAATATCTTAGCGATATTATTAAGGATTCAACCAAGTAAACATTTGTTGATATAAAGTATTTGGTTGTTAAATAAAGAATTCAGAAAATACAAATTTGTATATAACATATAGGAACTCATTCCATGCTAGCTGATCCACTTACTAAAGGTATGACACTTAAAGTTTTTCATGAGCATACTACTCATATGGGTGTAATCCCTGATAATACCTTAGTTTAGTGGGAGTCTTACTTATATTCTATATCTTACTGTTTACAAACATTTTGTTGTTTGAATTTTCAATCGAAATAAAGTTGAAGTTTATTATTTCATTATAAGTTTGTTTTGTTTATAATATTTATGTTGTGTTTGGATTGATCTCTATAAAGAATATAGTTTGGACCAGTTGAAAATAGGCATGACTAAGATCACATTGCATGTAATTTCCATGCTGCTTATCCATATTGACCTATGTCATTGAGTGTACTGATGTGGTAGTTATTGGGGTCTAGTTATATTTGTTGTAGTGATGAGAGCTGTAATGATTCCATTATTGATACATGGGATGAACTAGGTTGTTAAGGTAAAAGTCTAAAGGCAAATAACATACAGATGCATGCTTAAAGATTTTTGATAGAATTGTTACAATATGTAGCCCAAGTGGGAGATTGTTGGAATTTTCTATTCCAATAATTAATGAGGGCTAATATTACAAGACAATTATATTAGTTATTTATCATTAGTAAGTTTTATTTTATGTGATCAAATTAAGTGAACCCGTTAAACAACTAAATCAGATGATATGGACTTAAATGAGTAGATGCCAGTGTTGGCCCATTAGGGAATAATGAGAACTCTATTAGGTCAACAAACTATAAGAAGGCTATGGTCTCCAATATAACGAACCGTCACATATAGTTTCTTTTCTCTCATCTAAAGAGTTACGAATGTCCTATTAAGTAATAAAGAGGTTCCGGTTAAGGAAGAATCATAAAGTCACCGGTTACACTGTTAGCCGGTTATTTATTCCATAATAAATCCTAAGAAGAGTACATAGATCAGAAATCACCTACGAATTTAGATTTCGGTGCGTTTACTTGATAAATCATTATGAATCCAGGTATTCCTAAAATTCTTCTTGATAATCTAACTTAATATGTTCTTGATGATTATATTTATATTTTATAAAGATCTTCTAAAATTTCAACAGTAAAAACATGCTAAAAAATAGAGAGTGCTATAGAAATGCACAATGCATAGACAATAGAACATCAGAATAAACATTCAAATTTGTATGGCTAAATATATTAGCAATTTCAAAACAACCAATACCCTAAAACATGAAATATACACATCTCTTCGTAAGAAAAAAAAAGAACTTGATAGAGTCTCAAACTTTTCTACAAATTGCATTTCTTTATTATTTCTTTTGGATCAATATTTGTCCATTAATAATTCAAATCGAAACAATCCAAAATAAAATATTTCATTTGAAATAATTAATATATATATATATATATATAATTTCAGATTGTTATTTAAAGATATTATTTTTTCTATTTTCATCCTTATGTTTTTTATTTATTTCTTATATATATTGAAATATTTTCATTTTAATCTTTATTATTTATAAAATACTACACCTGTTTTTCAATGTCAATTATTCATGTGATCATTGTGGAATTATTGTCCATTTCTTTGTCTTGTTTCATTCCTAGTTTATAAAAACAGTTTTACTTTTTTTTTCCAGAAAATTGTAAAGTGTTAGTAAGAAATTTAACATTGGATGAGAACAAATAAATTGAGCAACATATATATATGATTTGATTACCCATTTAATTAATTTTAGTCCTATAATTAAAAATTATTCATTTTAATCCTTACATCACAAATATAATTTTTTTGGTCTTTTAGTATGTAACCGTATTTATAATCTCTGGATTATTTATGAGATGAAAGAGAACTATCATGATTAAATAGTAGAGAACTAAAATGCGTTTATGGATTTGTTCTTTATTTTTGAAAAAATTAGTGATTTTTTATTTATTTTGGGCTTGATTTATTTTCCATTTATTTCACAAGGAGTCACGATTGCTTTTTATGGAATTATGGGTCTCTTTAGTAGTTTTTATTTTGGGTTGATTATTTTTTGAGGCACATAAAAGGAAGGTATCAAAAGAAATTGAAAATGTCAATTTTGAATAAATAATTTTATATTGAAAAAAATTAGACAAATTAAATAACATATAAGCAATAAAGATCTATATTCTATACATCTAATGCATTAAGATTGATTTTAGGTTTGACATAGTAGTATTTAATCCACATATATTACACTTAACCTATCGACAGAGAGAGAATGATTGAAAAAAAATAAAAATAAAGGAGACATTCAACTCAAGATGGGTCATTTTCTTTTTCCTTTCATGTCTATGAATTTTCTTTGCCTCTAGCAATGGCCGTGGTGGGAATGAACCAAATACCATCCTGACTGTGTTGCTTTTTTAATTTTTTTTTCAAATTATATTTAGTGATGCGCCCTAAAAGTCAACTATTACGAAAAAAGATAATATTAAAAAAGATTAAGTTGCGTGTAACAAGTAATTCTCAATTTGTGGAGTCAACCTATTCAATTGCTTAGAATATAAATTTAACTTCTTTGTGTGGCTTGGTGCTGAAGATAAAGAACGGATATAAGTTGTAATTAAAATTATTAATGTTATAACTAAAAACTAGTATTTAGGCAACAGCCGGGAAAAATAATAAAAAATGAACTTTCAAACTAATTACAACATCCTTGATTAGAAAGAAAAAAAAATAAATTACACCATAACCATGAATCCATAATATTTTATTTGGGGGAGATAGACTACCATTACCATCCTTGGTTGACATGGGGCATTTTCTTTTTGGTGGCTAGGTTGACATGTGGCATTACAGCTAGAATTTCTAATATAAATATAGATAAAATAATGCAATTAAATAACCTAAAAATTGTAAAAAATATAAAAATTAAGCACTTCTAAATTTATTGTATTTCTTGATCTCAAACATTATTTCATCATGATATAATTATTTAGACAGACAAAAAGAACATAAATAGTATATTTATTACAAAAAAAATATTAAAGTTTACATTATTTTATTGAAGAGAAAACCATGAAAAACTAAAATAAGAAAGAAAGCTCTAGAAATAAAATTTAATTTTTCAATTTTTTTATATTTTAAATTGTATTTTAATTTTTTTTTATTTTCTCTTCTTTATTTTTTACTCGAATAAATATATTATAATATTGTTCACATCATGAAAGATAGCATGTTTTGGTAATCAATATTTTTCTTCTTACCTTAAGAACACTGATTAAAATATTTGATTAAAATATTAAAATGCACTCTCTTAAATTATAAGAGAGTGCATTTGAATGAAAATATATATTTTTTATTTTCTTAACCGTTCTCATAAAGAATTTGAGATAATTTATTGTTTTGCATATCATCTCAAAAATTAATTAAGAAAGGAAAGTAACACAACAGATCCAATTTGATTAAAGCCGACAAGTTGTTTTCCCAAGAAAAATACAAATAAAAGAAGTCGAGTTACAGCTTGAAGTAACTAATATTGGGATCAAGTCGATGTCACTATTGAAAAAGTCATTGAGATTTTATAAAACAGAAAAGCACATGGTTGATTGAATACTAACTTAATTGGGAGTGTATTGTAATAGGATTCAAAAGCTACTTGAAAATTATGAACATTTAAGAAGGAAAATAAAATGAAGATTGAGGAGAGAGAAATCCGTCCACTGAAAAAAGAGAAGAGAGAAAAATATATATGCTTTTGAGTAGTAAAAAAAAATCAAAGTATTCCATTTTTTTATATATTTTTAATTAAATAATTTATATTATTATTGTTAAACAAAAAATATTTTATTTTATTCTTTTTAATTAAACAACTTATATAGTTATCTCACTTTTTACTCGTCTTCTTTTTATTTTTTTATATAGAAATTGGAGAGTTTGATAAGACCATTAAGGTAAACATTTTAATTATATTGACACCCCACCAAAGATGATAAAAAATGTTACTCTACCTAAATATATCCTTATAGAACATTTATCACTATCTTGTAATAAAAAAAAGAAGAAAGAAGGATAATTTGTAGAACCTCGTTAATATTTTATAAAATATGTTGCGAGTTTGCAATACTATTCAAAACTTTTAGTTCGATTTTTGAAAACCTCGTTGTTCATATTTGATTAGATTTACATTTTTCATTTGTAATAAGGTTTTTCAATCTGTTTTATGGTTTTTTTTAATTTCAAGAATTTAATAAATTAATTAACACAACAATTCAAAAAGGAGAATTTGCTGTTATAAAAAAACAAAGAAGAGAAATTGCAAAAGCAAACAGAACTTGAAAGGAAAGAAAACAAATTTCACAGTTACAATTAATCATAGCCGAACATCATTGTTAATTTTTTGCAAGGAGTGATGACAATGGCACGAAGTTTAATTAATTTTGGAAGAATAGTTTTCTTGGCTGAATATTTTGGAAGAATAGCCACCAACCAGTATGAGTAGATAGGGAAGAACACCTATCTAATTAATTGCATAATTTTTCTTTTTATGAATTCAAATAGAATACTTTCTAGCTAGGTTTCTGATATGGGCAATTAGTGATTATTTTACATTTAAAATTGTCCACGCATATTATAGTTGTCGTGAAAAGAACATGTGCCATGCAGTGTCTAGAATCAGGATTTCTGCCAAAAGGCAATCAAACAACATATTTAAATATGAATTATGAAAGCTGACATATAGGGCAATGAGTTTAATTATTATTCATTACCCCTTCTGCCCTAATTTACTGCTATTAAATGTTTCATGAAGCTCTCATTAGCTATATGCATATCTAGACTTGAGCAAGTGTAATAATAATATTATTAATGTACTTTTTACACAAATATTAAATAATATTATTTGTTGTATTTTTTATATTTATTAAATATAATTAATTTGATAATCTTATTAAATATAATATTATTGACGTATATTATATTTAACATATCTTAAAAATATTATTTATAATGAATCATTTATAATAAACTCTAAATATATAAATTTCATTTTTAACATATTTTTTCACATTCATACAAAAATCTGTGCGTTGCACAAATATCACAATTTAGTAGAAATAGAAACGAAGCTATACTTTTACATAAGTTGTCTCTCTTTATAACTCTATTATACATTAGTTTTGAAGATAAATATGACATATATATGCATAGTTGAATATTTCAAAATTAAAGACATGTGAACCCAATTCCTCCTTATTCTTCTCGTAATGTCTAATTCGAGGACAAAAAATCATCAAAAGCGGATCATCATATTGGGTATTGAAGGACATGAATCTTTACTTAGAAAGAAAAATTCTTTCAACTTGTGTTTGCTGAAATTGAAAAGGAAATTAAAAGAGAGAAATAAACAAGAGGAAGGATTTCATTATTTAATCCATACGAGAAATAGCAGCCTAATATATGGAAATACTTGCATATATTTAACATTGCTTGAACTGCTGAAAGAGAAGACGTTAGCATGTTGCCTGGTTTGACTTTCCAAAAACACTAAAATGTTGATTGGATTCTAAAGATAAGGGGAAAAGAAAATGAATATTTCCATTGAATATAAATTTATCTTTTTATTGGAAGAGATCTTTCCAACATGACATCAATTCGGGTCTCATACATAAATTAAATTAGGTTTAAATATATTTTTATTTTCTTAAATCTGAAGTAGGTTTATTTTTAGTGTCTCAAATTTTAAAATTGATCATTTTATTTCATAAATTTAAAAAAGCATATTTTAATTCCTCGTTCTAAACACCATTAAATACTTCACTTACATATAAATTACAAGTAATTTACATGGCAATCTATTTTGATTTTGAATTCTTATCATTAAATACCTCATTAAACATATTTTTCTTTTAAAATATTAATTCGACAACATTTGAGTAAAGGGACTTAAATAGATTTTTTAACCCATTATAGAAACTAAAAGAAATTTTTTAAAATTAAAGAAAAACAAACGTATTCTAAATTTAAATAACTAAAAATATATTTAAACTATTAAATTATTATTTTGATAAAACAAATAGTTAAGAGGATGAGAAGCTCCATTATATAAATCCTCTTAATAAGGGAACCATAAGGTAGACAAAAGAAAGAAGGCTGAAGGCACACCTTTTATGTATTGGTGTTATCCTGATCAACTACTTTTTCCATCTCACCCTGATTTTGGGATAAGAAGGATGCATCATGATCCCCAAACTAAAATTAACTTGTCAAAACTCAAGAATTTGAGGAGATGAGTTGAGCTAGGTGGTAATCTTTTTTAGTGATCCAGAGCAAGTAAACCTTTGAAAAGCTGTGTGTTGGGTCCCTATCATTTTTATATATAATAAAAGTATATATGGGGTGAGGATTACAAGAAGTCATTGTCCTTCATGAGTAAAGACTTGTTAGATGCAGACATGCCATGCCATGGCCAATACAATCAGTGGTCAACATTAAAGCAGCAACACATATTATTAAATAGGAAAATAAGAGCTTACATCTACCTCTATGACTTTTTCTTCCAATCTCCTTCTCAAATTTTTTCTTCCTCTTTAAGTTAATGCACTTTTTTGTTGCCCTTTTCTGCGGGGTTGATCTTAATCTTTTTTCTTTGCCCCCCTACCCCCCTCTCTGGCTCTCCAATGGTTAAGGTAGCCCAAGGAGAAATAATTTTAAATAAATTATTAATTTTACCCAAAAATTAATATTTTTAATTTAGTTGATCGAATTCTTTGTATCCTAGTCCAATGATAAAAATCTTTAGTCATAAGTTAGGGATTCTGGTTCAACTTTTAGAGATTTATATTTCTGTTTATTAAAAAGAATAAAACCTTTATATTAATACCCATAATTGGAATCTCTTCCTCTTCACTGTAATGTTGAAACATTTTCTTTTGGGTGGGCAGATTGTAAATTGAAGGTTGATACTTTATTCGCCTAAAATAGGGGAAACTTGTATTATTAGAGTGCAACTTCATAATTAGGTCACAAATAAATCAACATATATAACAAATCCTTCGTTAGTCCAGCTACACGAAATAATTTGTTAGTTATAAGAAGTAACTCGTAATAAATAAATTTGAATTCACTGATTGAAATTTTTTAACAGTGTACGAAATTCAAACTTGCAAAAATTAATTATTTTCTAAAGGGGCAGAATTAATAATTAAAACAGGATGAGAAATTAGCCTCACGAAAAATGTGTGAAAAACTATGAAGAGCAATTAAAACATCATTTATGTACAATAATTTGTTTTGGTATAAGATAAATTAACAATTCAATGTGTTGAGAAGTCTTTAAAACAATTACAATACATGCAAGTTTATATCCATGTGCAAGCTTAAGGATTATTCTTTTCATTGGGAAAAGAAACCCATAAGCAAAAAAAAAAAAAAAAAAGTGAACCAGTTCAAGACTTGATGATACAAGAATCGCAAGTAAAAGTAGAACAAGTCTTTCTTACTTTTGTCTTGCCTGCATCTCTTGGCTTTTTATAATACAGAGAAAATATGAAAAGTAATGGTTAAAATATTAAAAGGCTTTAATTAAAAAATTGATATTCAATGCCATCAGTTCATAACATATCGTGATTTTTAATAAAACCTTTTATTTAAATAGCAGTCAATAAAATTTTTTAATTAATCATTTAGTCTGTATATATAAATGTGTCAACTTTTCGCTTTAGTCTTTATACTTATAAATTTTACATTTTTTTACTTTTTAGTCTTTATACCTCAGATTTGCATGGATTTTACACTGTCAAAAAAATTAACAACAGAGACTAAATCATAAAAGAAATTACTAAAGTTTGTAGTATAAGGACTAATTTTCTTTTTATGTATAAGACCTAAAATGAAAAACTGCATCATGTATAAAGAGATTAAATGATTAATTAAACCTAAAATTATTTAAACAATAGTAATCAATTTAGTAATTGAGGTACTTTGTGTAGTAATGCCTATTTTTT
The DNA here is from genome assembly GCF_000004515.6 of Glycine max. NCBI lineage: Eukaryota > Viridiplantae > Streptophyta > Magnoliopsida > Fabales > Fabaceae > Glycine > Glycine max. The sequence continues at coordinate 9,500,982 of NC_038243.2, read as the reverse complement.
CTATTAGTTAAATTTGGTAACATATAAATGCACAAAATAAATATCATAAAATTGAAAATTTGGTGACGAATCAATTGGTTAAATTTTTACTTTTTTTTAACAATTGTTGCACGAATATAATGCTTATTATATATAATTAATAAAAATTTAAAATACATAAAAATAACAATTAAAAAGACGATTTTTTTTCCAAACCATTTTAATATATAAAATATTTAACTAGTTGGGACTAAAAAGTAAGGAGTGTTCATAAAAGGCATATTACTTTTTAACTGATCAACTCTAAAATTGGCAAAATTAGTAAATGATTTACTTAGCCAAATCAAGTAGCGTTGAATTGAGTTGAATAAGGTATACAGACATGGATAGATCAAAGATGGCTAGTGGCTAGTGGGAGTTATTATAGTTGGTAAGTGAGATAGTCCTTGCATGCATGGCTGGAAGCTTGAGCATGAAAGTGAGTTGCCACTTCCACTTTAACTTTAAAACCATTTGTTCTCTAGTTGAAAAAAAGTGTCATTTATCGCCGAGAACAAAAATTGAGTTTGCTTGAAATAACCAAAGGCGTGCAACTCAAAATGAAAGTTTCTCTCTCTCTCTCTCTTATTTAAAATTTTATTAAAATATAATGTGAATGTTTTTATATTTTGATGATAAATTTATTTACTTCTTAATTACTACGACCAAAAAATCTTATTCTAATAAGTTAGATCGAATCTATAAATTATATAATACCATTTTACATAATTAAAAATTAAAATTTAAGAAATATTATTTAGCCTGGGATCTTTGATTTTCTCTAACATATTTTTTTTTCTCTTTTTTCTTTTTTACAAGACTAAAAAACATGAAATCTAATTTTCTAATTGGCGTCTTTTTAGTCTTCTTTCTATAGGTCCAAATTACCTTAATTAGTCTTTGATTTTATGTCATATTTTTCTCAATATGTGTTACAATAATCTTTTCTTTTATATAATCATTTTGTATTATCATTTCTTGTATGATAAATATTCATTTTAATATTTTTTATTTTTTTCCTTATGTTATCCCTTTTAAATCTAATATTTATTATCATATAATAAAACTAGATATATAGTTGTACGATAACATTTTTTTGATAGATATTTTGTGATAATAAATAACCTCTAATGTCTTAATTTCTCCATTCAAGTCATCTCATTTATATCCTATTTAACTACTTAAAAAATATTATATATACATAAAAATTAAGTTCTTATTTTTTAGTTTATTTATATACATTGTATAAATTTTTTTATATTATCAATCAATTAAAAATCATCTTCATATATTATACCAATACAAAATAACATATTTAAATGCATAAAATAAAAAAATAGTTACTTTAAACGTAAAAGTACTTTTAAACTCTTGTGGCTTCAATCCAAACATTCACTAACTCAAACTCAAGTTGTCTTAAAAGTTAAAACTCATGACACCACCATCTTAATTTGGAGGACTAGCGTAGAGGGTGAGAAAAAAGAAAGAACCAAGTGGGGTGTTTCATTGGTTGTTGTGTTTCCCACCAAGTTCACCTTTTTCTGGGACCTTGAAATCCTTCTGCCCCTCTACTCAAGTGTCATCGTTTGTGGCCCCCTCCTACTCCCTCCACTTGTTGCTTCTCTCTCGTCCTCTATTTGCAATTTTCAGCACTTCCCACGCTCCTTCCTTCTATTTTTGTGCTCCGCTCAGAAAGATCCTTCTTTCTCAATCTGGGGTGCTCAGTGATTCTCGTTTTTACCTCTTCCTGCTTCCTAAAGTAGATGACGATGATGATGATGTGTGGAGTGGTGTACTAGAACAGAACAGAACATCCGAAGTTGGTGTAGTTGAGGCTGGCACATGGTTTGTTTCTGTTGGTGTATTTCTGTGTTGTCTCACAACAGAGTCTATCTGTTGTTGTCTGGGGTAAAGGAAACTGCTCCATTTCAATCCAAGTCATCTGGATCGCCTTGATTGGGCAAAGTTTGAAAAGGGTGTTATTGTTTTTATTGAAACTTGATTGTTTTGGTATTTATTTGGGTTTTAAGAGCCTTTTTGCCAAACAAAAAAAGAAGCTTTTTTTTTTTTATATTTTTTTAGCTACCCTTCTTCTTCTATGAGAAAGTGATTTGGATTTGGATTTCATGCTTGGTCCAATATCATTATGGAGGTGTTTCCACTTCTCTAGCATTCAATACTGTTACTCAGTGGAAAGACATGAAGAACCTTCTTAAGAAGCTTCATATCATGTCTAACCGATCAGAGAATGAACAAGGGTCTTGTTCGTCAAAGGGAAACAAGTCCAATCTTGGTTCATCTTCATCTTCCAACAAGAAGGTTTTGGGCTCAAAGTCCCCTCAAAGTTCTGGGCTCTCCAGTTGGTTGCATTCAGTTGCTAATAGGCAGAGTGCTGGTCCTCCTCCATCTCTGACCCAGGCAAGGGGCGAGAGAATGGAGCCATCTGATGCAGTGAGCAGTGGTGGTTTTGATGCTGTGTCAGATTCAGCTAGGCTTGATTCAGGGTCTAGTGCTTCCAGGGATCCTGAAGTGGAGGAAGAGTATCAGATACAACTGGCTTTGGAGCTGAGTGCAAAGGAGGATCCTGAGGCCGCGCAAATTGAAGCTGTTAAGCAGATCAGTTTGGGATCTTGTGACCCTGGTTACACACCAGCTGAAGTTGTGGCCTACCGGTATTGGGTAAGTCACTTTATTCACATTCTTCTTGTTATCATGGTGCTTGCTGGAAGAAAAGATATTGGAAGTCATGCAATAAGTTTGATAATCAGGTTATTCTTAGAGGAATACGAGACTTCTATAACTTTTTTAAAGAATTTCAGATGTGTAGACTGGTACTTCATTGGCATTGTTTGGAGCATGGAGTTTTATGTAAGAGAATAGATCTTTAGCCTGAAGATGGCGAGAAAAGAAAAATGGAGGGAAGGGTATGGGATTGTGTTTATATCACATGTGTCCTTATTCATGTGGGGTTTTCCTTTAACCTTTCTTACCCATGTGGAATGACAGGGATAGCAAATCATCATAGTTGGTAGAATTTGGACATTGTTAAATATAGTAATGGTATCCTGAGCTATCCTTTTTGGGGTTGAAATTTCAAAATCATTCAGCATCAGTTGTGTATATATTGAGAAGTGATGCAGTCAAGGCTAGATGCATTGCATATTTGCATTTTGGACTAATCTGGCGTTCATCCTGGATATATATGATGGTTTAGAATATAATAAATTGATTGGAATATTGATATGAAGATAAGAGAAGTTTGCCTTTGGACTTCAGAGTTAAGGTTATGTTGAAATACTTAGACCAAAATATGGTTCTTTCTTTAAATTGAAGTTTAAGGTCTTTGGTCCTCAAATGTTGTTTTACATCAAGGGAAAACTTAATTCTTTTCATATTCTGAAACCACTTTGATAAAATGATGAGGCATATTGTTATAAATGTAATATAAACCATTTACAGGTATTCACCTAACAACTTAAGCTTTCAGGATAATTGGTTCATGACATAGTATCAAAGCTTATTTTTGTCTAGCCTAGAGTTTGATTTGCCTCCCCCACAAGATGAATTTCAGCACCAAGTAGGTGAGCTTATGCATTATCAATAAATCAACCCCAAAGAGTTCATGCCTGAGGGGTGCGATAGATTTGTAATAAAGCTTTTGTGTCTTCCCCAAATAATGTAAGCTTTTGGGATAATAGGTGCATGGAACATTATTCAGAAAAAAATAATATTAATTGTTATTTGGATTAGGCAAAAAACTTTTTTATGTAGGCTTTATCTTGCTGACTTGCTATAAAGAGATTTGTCTGCTATTGGGGATTTCTTGCTGTAACTCCCCCCCTTAATACATAATTTGTATATAGGTCATATCTTGTTCAAAATGCCTCTTAAATTTCTCTTGTTTAGTGTCTAATCTTTTATCATTTGGTCATACAAAATGTTAGTATATATTGTTGCTAGCCTGGTATACTTTGTTGGGGTGGTTTCCTTAGGGTGTATGTTTTTTGAATCATTATTAAAGTGTCATTGCAACCTTTTTATGAGATCTTTGGTTATTGTAGTCATGGTTTTCCCAATTTTCCTTTTTTGAGATAACCCTGGATCTTTTTTACTTTTGTTTTTCTATGTTTGGTTTCAAATGCAGTTTTTGGTTCTATACATAGAGGGTTTATGATTTAGTATTGACTTAGATTGCTATGTATTATTTGGATTGCTTTAGATGATGCATGCATTAAATGGTTTTGGTATAAAATGAAATTATTCCTATATGTCATCTCAGCTGGTTAGTTGACCCTACTTTGTCCTACTTTTATTCCTTTCTAACTTATCTCATATCGTAGATTTATCCGTGCTTCACAGAATTACAATGCTCTTGGTTATGATGACAAGACCTTAGATGGTTTCTATGATCTGTATGGGAGCTTAACTGAGTCAACCCCTGCAAGAATGCCTTCCCTTGTAGATCTGCAACTGCAAGGAACACCAATCTCAGGTAGTGGTACATGGGAAGCTGTCTTGGTCAATAGGGCTGCTGATTCTAATTTGTTGAAACTTGTGCAAAAGGCCCAGGAGTTGACTGACAAATCAAGTCCAGATTTTGAAGTAGTTATAGATAGCAATTTGGTGCGCAAGCTTGCAATATTTGTGGCTGACTATATGGGTGGACCCGTTGGAGATCCTGAAAGCATGACAAGAGCATGGAGGAGTCTTAGTTACAGTCTGAAAGCAACCCTTGGTAGCATGGTTTTGCCACTTGGATCTCTAACTATTGGATTGGCTCGGCATCGTGCATTGTTATTTAAGGTATTTATCCACCATTTTCTTTTGTGTTTTGACTTTCAATTAAGAATGGTTCCATGCATTAGTTGATAGAAGGCTCTAATGAGAAATTGTTGTTAGGTTTACACCAAAAAAATTGTTAGAATATATCCAGATTCAAGAGAAAGATCAATTCCGGGTGAACTATTACAATCTCTGATATTTTTGTTGTATTCTCTTAATTCCTAGTACTTCAAAACTTTACTGTGCTTTTAAGATATATCAACAAAAGCCTTTTTCCATTGGATGGGGTTGTGTACACGAATCAAGCACACCATTGTATGTAAGATGACATTGAATTTTTATAGCTATGTTTGGATTACTATTACTTTTCCATTAGAGGGTGCTGAAAGTACTTTTGGAGAAGGATATCCTTTATATCTTTTAGTCTGAACATACTTTTGGAAGGTTTGCAATGGTAATCCAAACATGTACTATGTTTGTCAGCATTTTCAATTCTCTGATTTATTTTCCAAGAATTCCTGGCACAGTAAACATAGTTGCTTTATAATAAATGTAGGTTCTAGCTGATAGTTTGGGCATCCCATGTCGGTTGGTGAAGGGGCTGCAATATACAGGCTCTGATGATGTGGCGATAAACTTTGTCAAGATTGATGATGGAAGGTAACTTTGATTGATTTTTTTTTTTTATGATGGCATGTAGGCAGAATTTGTTTGATAATTCTCCATTGAGATATTAATTGTTTTACTTGTTATTTGTCATCAATTTTCTATTGGGCAAAGTACACATGAAATGGTGTTTCTCAATGCTTCTTTTGTGTCATATTGGCCAAGGATAGAAGCTGTATTTTACTGTGTCTTTGTTATTGGTTTGCCTTTGCTGTTGTAGCTTTTTGTTGAAGTTTCAGATAAATAGTCTTTTAAAAGTGCTAGTAGTTAAACGTTATCCCACTCTTTTTTGTATCTTTTTGATGTAAAGAGTTGCAAAGGCTGGTTTGGTGACTACAAGATGTGCTTGATTTGAATTTCAGGGAGTATATTGTTGACCTAATGGCAGATCCTGGAACACTTATTCCTTCTGATGCAACTGGATCACATATAGACTATGATGAATCTTCGTATGTGGCCAGTCCTTCATCAAGAGACCTTGATTCCTCGCATGTAGCATCATCCAGCAGTGGTGTTGGAAGTTCATATGAAGAAACTTCAGATTTGGGGATGTTGGACAAAGGAAACAGATCAAAACATTTTTGCCATACAGGGAAAGAATATGATGTAAGCAGGCCCTCCACAGGAAATGAAGGATCAATGAGACCCTTAAATGAATTTAAAAGTCCTTACAATGTTGAGAAGATCACGGGGCAGGAAGCTCCTGGCAGACCTAATCATCCACATGTACATGCAAGATCTCCTTGGACTGAAGGGATAAGTTCTCCTGCAGTACGTAGAATGAAAGTCAAAGATGTTTCTCTATACATGATTGATGCTGCCAAGGAGAACCCTCACTTAGCCCAGAAACTTCATGATGTTTTACTTGAAAGTGGTGTAGTTGCTCCTCCAAATCTATTTTCTGAAATTTATGATGAGGAATTAGGTTCCTCAACTGAGGCCAACTTACTAACTGAAGAAAAAGATGAACATAAACAGGGAAGTGGACTGCAAGAAGCTGAGATTTATGGAAATCTTAGTCCTGCTCAAATTTTGCCTCCTAGAGCTCTTCCCAAAGCAAGTTCTAGCAGTCAGCTGGAGCATTCAAAACCTGTAGAAGGTTTAGGAATCAACCTTCCTCTTCATACGAGGGAAGCAACTGGACAGCATATACCAACTCAGGTAAAATATGGGCAAAATGTCCCAGTTGCTGCCGCTGCCGCAGCTGCTGCTGCTGTTGTTGCATCTTCTATGGTAGTTGCAGTGGCAAAATCTAGCATTGACTCAAACATAGAGCTTCCAGTAGCAGCAGCTGCTACTGCTACTGCTGCAGCTGTAGTAACTGCTGCTGTCAGTAGACAGTACGAACAGGGCAGTCGAAGTGATGGAGATACAGACAGTGCTGGTTATGACCTGAAGGGTAGTGGTGATGGGGAGCATATAGCTTTAGGAGCAAATTCAGAAGGTGACAGAAGATCTGATAGGTCAGTAGTAAGTAATGATAGCACAAAATCTGATTCTGCATTAGATGATCATGAAGTCGCTGAGGTTGACATTCCATGGGAGGAAATCACGCTCGGTGAGCGTATTGGACTTGGTATTAACTGTACTTTGCTCTACAAGATTTGCTTACATTCTTTTCTTAGATGGCAGTTACTATTTATCTGGTTTTGCTTATGAACTATGAATGACTTACTTGCATTTGGGTGGGGCACATGTTTGACATGCAGGGTCGTATGGGGAGGTGTACCATGGTGAATGGCATGGAACTGTGAGTTTCTTATATTCTTGAACCTAATTAATTGTGTTATTCTCACTGAGCTGTATGTTATGCATCTTTATTATTATCTTTTTGTTGAAATGAAAGATACAGTGTCAAGACTTATTAGTGCTGCAAGTGCACCTGTGTATGTGCTACCAATTATAAAATGTAATTCTCTTTATTAATTGAATGTGTGCCAAGAGTTCTTGGGCTTTAGTTTCGTTTCGATCAGAAGAAAATAGTCATCCATGTTATTGCAATATTTACCGCTACCTTACTTTGCTCCTCCCATTTTATTTTTGTCAGTATCGTTATGATATATTTTCTGTTGTATTGTAGATTATAGATTCTTACATTTGTCGCACATTTATGCTCTTTGGTTTGTAGGAAATTGCTGTAAAGAGGTTTCTAGATCAAGATATATCTGGTGAATCACTTGAAGAATTTAAAACTGAGGTACATGCCATCTCTACTTCCCCCATTGTATTTCTTTTGCAATTTACTCATTTTTGCAGTGTTCTTGTGGCTTATTTTTTCAGTTGCCTCCATTGATGTGATTTGTGTGCTTCATCTTCATAATCACATAAAATATGGCTGCAATCTTTTTGTTTAGATTTGGTTTAAAAAAATTAGGAAGGGGGGGGGGGGAGTTATGTTTTTTTTTTTTTTTGAACTGCAAAAGTAATATATATATATATATTAAAGATAACGAGTACCGGGGGGGGGGGGGGGGGTTATGTTAATCTATTTAGTTTAGAGCATGCTTCATATGTGCTATATATGGGCTATTTCAGACTCAGGATTTCATGCTAAAGTTTCTTTTACTTGTTCTCTTGTTTATAATGTACTTTGGTGTATCTGGTTTGGAGATAATGCACATATTCTCACGAGATTTCTTTGCCTTTAAATATGTTATAGGATTCTATGCATTGTTATTTAAGGCCTGTCTGAAGTGAAGAGTGCCTTTCATTTTTTTAACCTATTAGGCTATACATTTTTTATGAGATATTGGCAAGTGTATCAGTCCTTGCAACTAATAATTAAAACGGGTTATGTCCAAGTATGGTTCTAGGAGATTGAAGGGTGATTTGCAATTCAAAAGATAATTCTAATAGGAACTAGGAGATTGAAGGGTGATTTACAATTCAAAAGATAATTCTAATAGGAAGTTAGGAACCATGGAAAAAAAGATTTGGAATTGGATTGTTTGATCGAAATAGTAATTAAAATTAATGAGTAGCAATAAAAATTAATGAGTAACACAGAAATTGGATTTAATTCAAACGAAAAAAAAATGTTGGGATTAAGTTTCATTCAATTTCGTATAGAATTTCTAATGAGTATTAATTCAATTTAGTTTCTACTTTGTTTATCAGATTTGTAATTAAGAGCCCTAATTTTTCGGTGAAATTAAAAAGGAATAAGCTTTTTGTGTGGAACTTCCTAAAGATAACGAACATCCAATGACTATTCCTACCCTAAAGGATTACAAGATTTAGGTTTATGAGTGCTTTCATGAAACAGATTTCCATTTACCATATAGATCAAATCATCCTAAGATTGATCAAGTCTTAAGAGCATTAATGATAAAGAAATTGAATTTTATTAATATCCCAAATTAGAGATCCATAGATTGCATTGAAATTCACCTAACGCTGACAAAATGCGGTTTAGCTTGACACGGGAAACAAAAGCAAAAATAAGAAAGTGATAAAGAAAAACTCCATACATACTTGAAGAAATGTGAGTTTCCATCCTTTTCATCCCATTGAACTTTTAGAGAGATAGACTGCCCCCAACAGCGATTGAAAAAGATCAAGATATCTATATCTCTTTCTCTAATCCTATTTATATGTGGGCTAGATGCCCAGGCCCAATGCTTTCAAATGCACTATTCTTGTGTGTTTTGGGCTGTGCTTTTGCTATATTTTCTTGATTCATTAAAGATCCAATTTCCCTTTATTTCCTAAAATAAAAACAAAAAGAAAAATATAAGAAAAAAAATAAAATTCCTAATTAAATTTAACAGAAAATAAACAGATTATCTCTTTCACTCTAATATTCTAAAATCCATTTTCTTGAGGACAAACTAAGTTAAAATTCAACATCAGTAGCTTAAATCCCTTTAAAAATAAAAGGGAAAAGAAAATCAGATAATCCCTCTATAGTTTGGTTCTAAATAGGATTCCGTTTTGAACAGAAGATGCTAAAATCCAAAAATGACTTCGAGACGTTTTTTGTCTCAAAGATATGCTAAGTTATTATGTTTAGCATATCTTTATTAGAAATTAGAATGATGTGCTGAAATTCTTCTGTTTATTAGAAATTACAATTAGAATGATGTGGACAACAAGGACTGAACTCATGACCACTCACAGGCTTTGATAACATGTCATGAATTAACTATCCTAACAGTTTAAGGCTTAAGCTGTTAGGTGAAAGGCTCATGATTGGTTTAATTTTATGTCTAATATTGATCATTTAAAAATATTATCAGATGTAATTCTGGTTTTATTTCTGCAAAATGTTGTATTTTTATTAGTTGTTTACTTGTTTTGTTGGCCTACCCTCTAATATTCGTATTTATATGGTTTCTTATTGAAATTGTGTAGTAATTCTTGCTGTCAATGCTGCATATACTTGTGCATACCAATAAATTTTGATGATTGATTATTCAACCTATTATATAAATTAGAAACCAGAAAACTTATGATATTAACATCCAATAGGTCAGAATAATGAAAAGATTGAGGCATCCAAATGTTGTTCTCTTCATGGGAGCTGTAACTCGACCTCCAAATCTTTCAATTGTTACTGAATTTCTTCCCAGGTAACTTGAAATTCTTCATTTCCCAGTGCTTCATATGAATTACAAGCTGCAGATTGGCATTTTTTTTGGTAGTTGATATTTCCTTCCATTGACATGGTAGTTTATGAAAAGGTTCTTACTACTCTAGAAGACAAAATAATGATGCTACATCTACCAAATATACTTTCCAAATTGGTTTATTAAATGATGTTGGCCATGTTGCATGTATCCCAAATACTAATTGGAAAGTAATAACTAGGAACCTGCGAAATTTTTTTCATTAAACAAATGCATTTAGTGATTTATTTATTTTTTGATAATTCCTGAATGCATGTTCTAATAGATATATATTCTAGACATGTGCAGACAAAGTTGGAGATAACTATAAGCATGTATTTTCAATCATTCAATTTACATTTTACATCTAATTGATTTAAATCTAAATTGTTTTCTGATGCTTTTATGATTAATAAAATCATATTCAGAGGAAGTAAGAATCTAAAATGTTATATTTTGTGTACTATGTACATCATTAATTTGGACCCCCTACAACTTCCCTATGGTATTTATTTTATGCGATTAGTTAATCTTTTGTATGGGTTTTTGTTTTTCCTTTTTGACTCTTCAAATACTGAGATGTAGACCATCTTATGCAGAGGAAGTTTGTATAGATTACTTCACAGACCAAACAGTCAATTAGATGAGCGAAGGCGTTTGAAGATGGCCCTTGATACTGTAAGATTCTATTGTCTTTTAATGCAACACTGACATTGTATTCATAAAGTGATTGCTATAACTAACCAGGGAAGCCCATTTGATATAACTTGTTTCTTTGAATCTTCAGGCTCGAGGAATGAACTATTTGCACAACTGCACTCCTGTGGTAGTGCATCGTGATTTGAAGTCCCCAAATCTTCTCGTTGACAAAAATTGGGTTGTGAAGGTGCAATCTGATCTCATGATTAAAATTTATTGATAGCAAGGGGGATGATATGTGCTCACATGATGATGTTTTTTCTTTCTGTTGAATAGGTATGTGATTTTGGCTTATCGCGTATGAAGCATAGCACATTCCTTTCTTCCAGATCCACTGCAGGAACAGTAAGCTATCTTAAAACTCTGCCCATTGCAACTTATTTATTCTTTGATCCTCTTACTTGCATGGCTGTTCACAATGTTACATGTTTAATTGAAGTCATGCTATGCATGCATATGTGTAACATTCAAATGTAGACGCTTGCTATTTTATTTAAAGCAGTTTTGGAAGGCCTGGAACTTTTTGCCCTATCATTTAGTATATGCTTGGTGTAGTAAATTGAGCCTTTGGGGCATGATGCCTATCTTCAGGCCAAGGATTATTTTGAGCACAACTGCACATGTTGTAGTATCAATTTCAAAAATGGTTCAAGGAAGTATGTGTGGATAATCTTTAGAGAAAAGTGTGCATATTTACAATTCTTTGAAGAAGAAAAAAACTGAAAAAAATAGAACTATAAAATTTGCATGATACTGACAGTTGCAATCACTGTATACGGCAGGTAATAATACACTTTATTCAAGTGATGCTAAATGCTGCTTAATATTTCATCTGACATTAGCCATGCAACTGCTTACGTGGTTGTGTCTTTTTCCACCTCTTGTATGCTTAACCATAGTTTTGTTCTTTATTTAGGCAGATTCAGATTATGAAAAAAATGTTGATTTCCCCATTTCATGAAAAAAAAAATTGTGCAAAGTCATATATAAAAGCAAAACTGAAGATAATTTTAATAGTTTGCGTTCATAAATCATTAAAAATTAGGGATAATTGCATTTAATCGACAGAAGCCATATCTATAAAAACACAATTTAATAGTTTGTATTCATACACATTCAATTCTTGTATTGTCATTTTATTTGACTCTGGACTTATGAATAAAAGCTTCCAACTAACTGCAGCTAAATATTTTAGTTAATTCATTTTTTATATTATGTTTCAGGCCGAGTGGATGGCTCCTGAGGTGCTGAGAAATGAACCTTCAAATGAGAAGTATTTTTTTTTTACTCTTGGCTTTGTCATCATTTATTTATGTATTATTACTTTATTACTACTATTATTGTTATTATTATTATTGTTGTTGTTGTTGTTGTTGTTGTTGAGGGGTAGGAGGTCTGGTTGCAACCTTTCCCTTCTTTCAACTCCTCCTTTACTTAATATTGCCATAAAATGACATGCTGCACATCTACAAATCTCATGTTGATATTTCTCCTATTAAGTGTGGCTGTGCGTAGGCTTGCTTAGAAACAAGTAACTATTATTTTTTGTTATTTTATTATGTGAATAATTTCTCATTAAAAAGGCTTGTTGGAGTTCTTGGTGACTTTAGGAGTCTCTTTCCACCCTGTTTCCATTTCACAGATTTGATTAATTGGTTTCCTGAGAAAAATGAAGCTAAAATGTTGTGGTATTATGTGATTTTTGTTACATACAGTCTACTTAGTCAAAGCAGAAGGCCTGCATTTTCAAGGGAATTTGTGTGTCCTTTCATATGTTATGGAATAGGGAGGGCTTTATATATGGTCTGTTTCATACTCTGCATGGAGGTTTTTTAGGAGTGTCCAAGTTTTATTTGTCTTATTAGGCTTAAAATTTTCTTAGCTTCCCCCACTCCTCCCCAAAAAAATTGTTGTAGAGTTGTAGTTACCTTTCCTCACTAATAAAATCATCTTTAATCAACTCGAAAAAATTATCATCTGCAGTTTCAGGGAAATAAAATCAATTGGGATTTTGTTTTCATTTGAAATATTGTTCTTTGGCTTGATCTCCTGTCTCATGCTTCTGTTCACATTGGCTTTGCCGCATTTTAAACCCATGCTGGTTTTATGATGCTAATTAGTTGTGATACAATACATAGGTGTGATGTTTATAGCTTTGGGGTCATATTATGGGAGCTCTCTACTTTGCAGCAACCGTGGGGAGGGATGAATCCGATGCAAGTTGTTGGTGCTGTGGGCTTCCAGCATCGACGTCTTGACATTCCAGATGATATGGACCCGGCAATTGCAGATATTATCAGGAAATGCTGGCAAACGTAAGTATACTTTTTCATTATTTTATTCTTTCATTCTAAAATGTTTGTAAGTATGTTTATTTTTGGTGAAATTTTTTTCTTGTCAGCATTTGCAATATATTTTGGATTGCTGAAAGGTCTCTGTCTCAAATAAAATAGTTTGATCCTCCTAGTAGGAAAATTTGTTTATGGTATTGTATTATGAAATTAATTATGGTTCTTAATAACTTTATTGACAAGTGACTGCAACCAGCTGGTGTAGGAATCATTAAAGTTGGCTTTTTTGCATAAGGCATTATCATGGTTGCTTTGTCTTGTAATCACAATTCCTTATTATTTTTGCTTGACTTTAACAAATAGACCTTTACTGAAAAATAGGAAAAAGAAAGACAATCGTGAGCAGTATATCCTTAGTGACCTAACAATTACTCCAAATTGTGGTAGGACTGTAGAAGTGTAAGCTATTAATGTTGTACATCAATGGGGTTTTATTATTTGAAAACAATAATAGAGTACTATGACTGAAGCAGCAATTTATGTTAATTCCGTAATTGACTCCCTCCTTAAATGCATCATGGTCACTCTTAAATGTTGCATTACTTAAAACTAGAACTCTCTATATGCTAAGTCTGTCAATTTCCCTTGTCCTATCCAACAAGTATGATTTGCTCAGAGACCAACTGATGAACTACCTAAATGCTAGATTATTTAAATGAACCAGATTGAATATGCTGCTGGTGCCAAACACTTTGAGAAATTATTAGTCATCACACTTTTTTTTTTTTTTTACTGTAGATGTACTTAATGGGAGGTGCATCATTGTATAAGGTTAACTGATAAAAAGTAGTAGGCATGATATAATTCAAATGTTTCTGTACAAATAGTCACAGAACACAACCAAGTGATCCTGCAAAGGATCTGCCTGAAAAAAAACACTATTTTTCCTGACTGGATGTTTCTCTTTTGTATTATAGAGATCCAAAGTTGAGACCTACATTTGCTGAAATATTGGCAGCTCTGAAGCCGTTGCAGAAGTCAGTTATTGGTTCTCAAGTGCCTCGACCAAGTGCATCGGGGAAGCATGAGAAGGTTCAGTCATTGCGTGTTGCAGAAGACTCAGCAAGATAGGAAACAATTATACAACTAACCAAATCTTTGTTCGTTTTGCTGCTGAAAGGTGGAGAACAAGTTGCCAAGTTGTATAGTATTTTTGGAATGAAAAAAAAAAGTGAGTGGTTGAAACCATCACCTAACTTACATTATTGTCCAAGTTGTGATTCTTTCCACTCTTTGTTCCTTTCCTTTTACTTTCTTTGTTTTCTCTTTTGTTGTTGGTTTTCCTTTTGCAATCTGCAGTGCACTCATTGTCAGGTTGTACCATTTGTTTGTACACAATTCTTTTGTAATTGTTGTAATATCAATTCTAAATTTTGATGTCCATAAATAGTTATGAAATTTTGCAGCTGTAACTTAACAGTTGAAGAAAGATGGACCAAGTGAAAAATCTTTGTTCCTGTAAATAGTGACCATGTAAGTTGTGCAAAACTGCATATGCCTTAAATTTTATGTGCCTAGTTGGACTGTTCCAACGGTTCTCCTTCACACACTGCTTACCTAACATGTGAAATTACAAAATTTAGATGCAATTTTTTTTTCGTGTTTTTCAATCAGAATTAAAGTTTTACTTCGGTAACATATGTAGACATTTAATGCAAATTTATATTATACAAATTAGTGATGTGGAACTCTAGTTCTGATTGAAGAATAAAACTGAAAAATCTAGGAAGTTGTATTTTAAGTTTTTTCTTATGTGAAATCAGTGTCTATCATCTAGGGGCAGCAAATTCCAATTTTTTTTTACAAATTTCCAAACATGTGAACATTTCTTGCAATAAGAAAGCTTATTTTATTTTAGAGCCATTTGAAACAAATCTTCCATAACATGGTTGGTATTTGGTGAAATGATACACAACAGTATGTTAACTAAACCATAACTTTGGCCTCATAGTATAGTGCGGTTGTTAGGGACTATCACTCATTCCTTAATCATTTAGTGGCGTAAATGATTAACATTCCGTTTTGAGTTGTTAGTACTTGTTAGCATTGCGCATTACTTATGTTTGGATAATCACAACTACTTAGAAACGAAGTTATTGTCATCTTTGAATAATGAATAGCACTCGTCGAGTGTTAACAGTGCAATATTTGTTGTCAACAACTATTATTCAATTTTCATTGATGTGCATTATTTCTTTCAAGACCTTAGTGGCATTTAAACGAGTTTTGATTTTTCTAGCAAAGTCTTTTTTCATATACATAAAAAGAAATTGAACTATCAAAACATATTTGAGGGATTCAATTGTCTATTAGTATCTATGTTAAGTTTTGTTGGTGATAAATATTAGCAACACATTTACTAACACTCTTTTTAATATATTTTCTATTATGAATTGAAATTTATTAAAAATTATAAAATTATTTGAGTCTTATTTTTTTATTTAATAAACTTTATTTATGATTTTGTATTTTAAAATAAATTTTAATCAATAAGAGAACATGTATTCTCAGTAAAAAGTGAGTATTATTTACTTTTGATATGTCGATAAGAGTCTTTTAGTAATTATTACATGAATGAGTATAGTTTATCTTTAACAAAAAATCATTGAGTAATTTTTAGTCTAATATTTGTGTTACTATGATTACTACGTCTTTAATTGGTTAATATTATGTGAATCATTATATCTTATTTTTAAGTGGTAAATACTAGTTATATAAAAAATTAAAAATATTTTTCACTACTAAGTTAAATTAAATTATCCTTCTTTCTAATTATAGTCGTTGTTCATTTTAACTTTTTTTACCGTTTAAATTAATGACGAGCAACATTAAGAAACAATATATTTAATCTGTATTATTTGCATTCCTTGTTTTGTGTTTTCCCTTTGGACATATATTCCTTTCCTTTTTATTATTTCTATTCCTTATGTTTGTATCTCTTTGGACCTATGTTCCCTTTTGTTACAAAAGCATTGTACTTTTTTTTTTATATATATATAAGCACATAAGCACTAAGCTGATACATCAATTTTACACTTGATACATATTCACAGCTGTAATTGATCCAAACTTCACATATAATTCACATAGTAATAACTGCCATTTTTCTTTCAAGATCCTCTCTCAATGAACCTATTCCGACTATGAAATGCTTGGGGAGGTCCAACTCTTTCCTTGCTACAAGGGGTAGTAGCATTTCAGTTACCAAATTGTTGTTTATATGGGAGCCATTAGCAATTTTGGTGATGAAAGCAAACAGAGTCACTGCATACAGACAAAGGATAAGACCATACCACATTAAAAGTTGGTGAATACAACCATCATTAAAGTGCATCATTTAAAACAAAAACTTCTTAAGTGAATGTTGATATCAAGAGAGGAAATATTTTATTTGTGATAAGAAAATAAGGATTTTTGCAATGGGACATTATCTATTTATATGGACCGAAATTTTGATACTAAAGGAAAAAAAAATCACTGAGTTGAAAATTTGAGCCCATCATTAAAGGATATGTACTTTCTCATCTTTACAATGTTATATGATTACTATTTTGGGAACCTTCAAGACCTTATTATTATGTGAGATAGCATCATCCTCTCTTTTTGTTAATGTCTAGAGAGACCAATCTCCTCAGGTATACATGATCAAAGTCATGATGATGTAAACAAGAAACTGAATTGGAAAAACAAAAGTAAAACAAATAAATACTTGAACATTTAGAGAGAAAAAAGGTTAAAGACTACATATAAATGAAAATTACCAGATATCTCAGAGCCCAATAGAAAAAATACCAACATCCCAAAACTTACATTAGCACGTGAACGAGGAGGGAGACACAACAACATTCAAATGGGATTTGAACTTTAGTTCTTTAGAAACAAAATTTACAATTATGCAAGAAAGTCTTGTTATGAAACTTAAGATCTATTTTAAGAACAAAAATTAAAAAAAAATGCTTCCTACATTACACTTTGACTGGTAGAAGAAAACATAAGCAGGACATTTCCCTACATGAACAATTTTTTAGTTATATTAGAGTTCATAGCATCATCATTGGTGCCATGCTACCATGTAAGCCACCAACACATTGACACATGAACTAAGGTACATAAACCATACAAATGATAAAATACAACTTAAACTTATCTATAGATCAATTAGTGGGATTGCATTACGAGCCTAAAAAAATCAAATACAATTTCTCAACAATGGGAAAGAAGATATACACCAATATGCCTTTAATGAGGAGAGAGCATAAAAACTCTTTAAGGCCAAAAGAAACCGAATCACATTTCAAAAGCAATCTGTTGGTTTTAATTTGAAGAAAAAACATAAGAGAGAAGGAAAAATAATAAAGAAGAATGTAAGTTTTATTTAAAACAGTTGACACTTTTTTATTTATTGAATAAGCGTCATATTTAAATATATTTAAATAACATGTTTAAATTAAAAATCAAAATTGTCTTGACAACATTTAAGGCACGTTCAATCAACAACACTCCTCCTTGCCTTGGAGGCCGTAAACTCCTATCTTCTTCATAAATTCGACCTATTGATTTACAGTGCTGAAAAACTATTGCTTCCTTCACATGTGATCGAGCCTGGGCATTTTCAACTTTGAAGTTCATATTCAAGGGCTTTATACACTTCTCATTCTGTTCAATTCTTTCATCTTTCTCCCTCAAGTGTATCTTCTTGTTCGTATGCTCTTGTGCAATAGCTCTCTTAAGGGTTGTTGTTTTAGAATTTGCTTGTTTTTCTTCAATTTTTTGCCTTTTGTGAGACAATTCAGTGATATTCTCTTTTATTGAAAAAACAATTTGTTCCTCTTCCAATGGATTTAAAGCAAAGCTTTTTCCTCTCATTTTTACTTTGAGAATATCCTTCTCTTTTGCATCTTTAATCAAACAAATTTTGTTTTCGAACAACACTTCATAACTTTTCTCAACTAGTTGTCCAAAACTCAACAAATTCTGATAAATTTTAGGAATATACAACACATCAGAAATGAGTTTTGTACCTCTATTGGTTAAGATTGCTACAGTTCCCTTTCCATTCACAATGATGAACTTGCTATCTTCAACTTGAACCTTCAATGTGCTTATATTGCTCAATTCCATGAATAAATCCTTGTTGTTTGTCATGTGGTTAGTACAACCAACCATTTTCAATAAGCCAATTTTGACTTGATTCAATACTAGAGAAACATGTAGCAACAAATAAGTACTCTTCCTCAGGATCAATATCCTTTGTAGCTTCACTGTGTGGTTGATTCTTGTTTTAGCAAATAACAGCTTCATGTCTCATTTGATTGCACTCATTGCACTTAGAATCGGGTCTTTTCCAACATCTGAATGGATGATGTCCTTTCTTTCCACAGTGTTGGCATGGCAGATAAGATTTCTTTCAATTTCCTTTTGCATTGGTTGATGTTGAACTTGATTGTGTTCCATCAAAGTTCTTGTTTTTCTTGTATTTGGTCGCATTCTGGTGCTTGGTTGGTAAAGCTCCTTCAACTGTTGATTCTTCCCTCGTCAATCTTCTCTTATCCCGGACTTGCAAGGAATGTATCACCTCTGTCAAAGAGATCTTGGTCAGATCCTTTGTAATATCCAAAGTGATTATAAATGCTTCATATCTCCTAGGCACTCTAACCAGAATTTTTTCAACAATTCTAAAAACTGGAATCTAACCATGTTAGCGATGCCCAACAATTTGTCCAAGTACCCTTTTAATTGTCTCGAATTCCTTCATCTTTTGCTCCTCAAATTCCCTCATCATGTTAAGCACTTGCATGCCACGAACGTGATCATCCCCTTCATACTCTTCCTTTAAATAATCTCAATTTTCTTTAAATGAATCGAAAGTCATGATCTTGGTGAAGAACGTTTGAGAAACACCAGCAAATATCTTTGCCTTCACCTTCTTGGTTTTTTTCTCCCTGTGATGCTTTATTTGGGCCATGGATGAATTTTCAGGCAGCAGAGACACTTCATAATCCTCTTCCACAACATTCCACAAATCAAAAGACTCCATGTAGGACTTCATTTTCACCTTCCAAAGGTATAACTCTCCCCATTAAAGACAGGAGGAGCAATTGATAACTGCTATGTATAGGTATATTTTGGGATTAAATTATGTAGGAATTGTTAATTTTTCTTTTATTTCTTTCTTTTTGTGTGAATAATTGAAATTTTAACATCATTTATGTTTTTGTGCAGAAAAAGTTAAAAATTTGTGAACTTATAGTGTTTGGTGAATAATTGGTGCATAAAAACAAAGTAAAGCCCAAAAAAATAAAATTGAAGATCTGAAGCTGCTCGTTCAGCACGTCTCAAGTGTTGGACCTTGTGGCCTCAATAATCTTAAGAGGGATAGGCTTAGAATGCAGAAGAAGCAACAACAATCAATTTAATAATGTTCTATAAACATGCAAGGCAAAATTGATTGCAATAACATAAACAAGATAAGGGAAGAGAGAATGCAAACACAGTTTTATACTGGTTCGGCCACAACCCGTGCCTACGTCCAGTACTCAAGCAACCCACTTGAGATTTCCACTATCTTTGTAAAATCCTTTACAAAGTCTGAAACACACAGGGACAACCCATCCCTTGTGTTCAGATGCTTTACAACAAGAGACTCACAGTCTCTTAACCAATCTCATTGAATAAGAAGAATAGAAGAAGAATTCTCTCTTCAAGAGAAGAATATTACAATGAAGATCATGTAAGAATCCTTATAGATTTTGCAAGTGTTTGGTCAAGGATTTCTTTTGAGAGAGCATTTGACAATGAAGTTCTTTTGGAATCTCTCTCATTGTCTTTTGAGAGGATAAGACATTTTGGACCAAAAATACTCTCTCAATAAAATTCGTGCCCAAGTCACCTATTTATAGGCCTTTGATGACTATTCACAAATCTAATGAAAAGATGTGACTGTTGGCAGATTTTCTGAAAACTTTCCACTGGTAATCGATTACAATATTTGTGTAATCGATTACACAGTTATAATTTGAAGGGTTATGACTTTTGAATTTGAATTTCCAAAGTTTCGTTGCTGGTAATCGATTACAGACATATGGTAATCGATTACATGTTGAAAATTCAAATTCAAAACCTTTTTCAACAGCTATTTCTCAACCCTGTCTTCGGGTAATCGATTACACTTCCTGGTAATCGATTACCAGAGCCTTGCATGTCTTGAAAGCACTTTGTTTTAAGGCAAGGCTTGGTCTTTAGTGAATCTTGAAACAAGGCTTTGTTTGTTGAAGCAATCTTGAATTATTCTTGAAGCAAATGCTTATCATTTGAAGTAGCCTTGTTAGATTCTTCTTTGACATCATCAAAATCATGTATACATACATTCACATTCTCCCCCTTTTTGATGATGACAAACATGTGATTTCTTCTCGACACCATCAAAGCTTGCATGATTTACATCTCCCTCTTTCTCAAGTAAATTCTTCTTGATATCATCAAAAGCTTCATGATTTACATTCTCCCCCTTTTTGATGATGACAACCACCTGTAGGTTAGGAGCAACAACAAAGAAAATATCTATTTGCATATAGTTTACTCCCCCTTGGTTTTACAATGATTGCTTATATGAGACAATTGAAGATTTCATATTTTTCATATATAAAAAGTTGTCTCATAAAAACAATAGATAATTTTTCTTACTATTTTATCTTTTATCTTTCTCTCCCCCTTTGTCAACATCAAAAACAAATCATGAATAGAAAGGAGAAAGATGTTACCACTTGTTGCAATGTATGAGAATCAAGTGATACCAAAAGGCATTAAAACAATCATTCAATATTAATCAAGCAAAAACAAGTACAATAACACATCAATCAAACACAATCAAACACAATCAATCATCAAATATTTCAAATCAAATTAATTAAATTAACAATCAACTAACTATACACAATAATTTCTATTATTAAAAAAAAATTCAAATTTCAAATTTCAAATTTCAAATTTCAAATTTCAAATTTCAAATTTTAAAATTTAAATTTTAAATTTTAAATTCCAATTTCCAATTTCAACTTTTAGTAACTTCCCCTTCCAACTTCCAACCTCCATTTTCAACTTTCAACTTCCAATAACTTTCATTTCCAACTTCCAACTTCCAGTAACTTCCACTTCCAACTTTCAACTTCCATTTTTAACTTTCAACTTCCAATAACTACTTCCAACTTCCAACTTCCAAATTTTAATTTCAAATTTCAAATTTTAATTTTCAATTTTCAAATTTAACTTTTCAAATTTCAATTTTCAATTTCAAATTTCAATTTCAAAATTTCCTTTTCTAAATTTTAAATAGTTTTCTTAAAACATGAAACTAATTTGAAAAGTTTAATAGATTCTTTAAAAATAATCAAAAACTCAATCAGGAACAAACATCAAAGACAATCAAACACACAATCAAAAATACAATCAATCAATCATCAAACACAGTCAATCAAATTCAATCACAATCATCAAGGACAGTCTAAACTCAAGTAGAAAACAAGCATCAAAAGTAATCAATCAAAGACAAATGACCTGTTGGTATCATTTGATATTACTTGTTGGGGTTGTTGATCAAGTGGTCTTTGTTTGTTGTCTCCATATATCACATATTCACTTTTCTTGGGGAGAAATGTGGCCTTCGTTTTCTGTCTCCATAAATCACATATTCATTTATCTTGGGGAGAAATATGAATAAACTTTGATGCATGCCATGTGTTTGGAGAAAAATTGCTATAAATGTATCGACTTTGCTCTTCTCCATTTTCATAGTCTTTCATCATGATACCCAGACTTATGATTTTCTACTCTGAATCACTTGACATTATCTTCCCAAGTGATGTATCCTTTCTTTTCTTTCTTCCCTTTGAAATTCATCTTGTCGGATTTTTCCATTCTTCTTTTAAACACAGGACAATTGAATCTCATGTGCCCAATTTGATCGCACTTAGCATTTTGGGGCTAAAGAGGAATCTTCTTCTTTCTTCTTTCATCATCATCTTCTTTCTTCTCTAGTTTTTTTTTTATATAGTTGCATTTCTCTCTACCATTGTAGGAATAAATGAATCAAATTCAATGACTTCCCATATCTTTAGATCTATGGCTTCTATAAAGATCTGCATTCGGGTTTTCCAATAATGATAACCCTCACCATTGAACATAAGAGCCTATTGATAGAATTTTCCTCAAAAAATGGAAATTTGGATGAGGCCATATCTATTCTTGAAGCTTTTAAACTTTATACAAGAATCCCGCTCTGATACCACTTGTTGGACCTTGTGGCCTCAATAATCTTAAGAGGGATAGGCTTAGAATGCAGAAGAAGCAACAACAATCAATTTAATAATGTTCTATAAACATGCAAGGCAAAATTGATTGCAATAACATAAACAAGATAAGGGAAGAGAGAATGCAAACACAGTTTTATACTGGTTCGGCCACAACCCGTGCCTACGTCCAGTACTCAAGCAACCCACTTGAGATTTCCACTATCTTTGTAAAATCCTTTACAAAGTCTGAACCACACAGGGACAACCCATCCCTTGTGTTCAGATGCTTTACAACAAGAGACTCACAGTCTCTTAACCAATCTCATTGAATAAGAAGAATAGAAGAAGAATTCTCTCTTCAAGAGAAGAATATTACAATGAAGATCATGTAAGAATCCTTATAGATTTTGCAAGTGTTTGGTCAAGGATTTCTTTTGAGAGAGCATTTGACAATGAAGTTCTTTTGGAATCTCTCTCATTGTCTTTTGAGAGGATAAGACATTTTGGACCAAAAATACTCTCTCAATAAAATTCGTGCCCAAGTCACCTATTTATAGGCCTTTGATGACTATTCACAAATCTAATGAAAAGATGTGACTGTTGGCAGATTT
Organism: Glycine max; assembly: GCF_000004515.6. Taxonomy (NCBI): domain Eukaryota; kingdom Viridiplantae; phylum Streptophyta; class Magnoliopsida; order Fabales; family Fabaceae; genus Glycine; species Glycine max. The sequence continues at coordinate 9,477,961 of NC_038243.2, read as the reverse complement.
TCTGAAAACTTTCCACTGGTAATCGATTACAATATTTGTGTAATCGATTACACAGTTATAATTTGAAGGGTTATGACTTTTGAATTTGAATTTCCAAAGTTTCGTTGCTGGTAATCGATTACAGACATATGGTAATCGATTACATGTTGAAAATTCAAATTCAAAACCTTTTTCAACAGCTATTTCTCAACCCTGTCTTCGGGTAATCGATTACACTTCCTGGTAATCGATTACCAGAGCCTTGCATGTCTTGAAAGCACTTTGTTTTAAGGCAAGGCTTGGTCTTTAGTGAATCTTGAAACAAGGCTTTGTTTGTTGAAGCAATCTTGAATTATTCTTGAAGCAAATGCTTATCATTTGAAGTAGCCTTGTTAGATTCTTCTTTGACATCATCAAAATCATGTATACATACATTCACATCAAGTGCCTAGCACGACACAATCGCTCAACGGGCCAAGCATGCTTAGCGCTAGGAAGTATGAATAAGGCTAATCGTGAAGGCGCGCTTAGCGCAAGTCACTCGCTAAGCGTGAGATTATCATCATATTCGCTAAGCACGGCGATCACACTTAGCGTGAAGGTTGCGTGAAAACCAAGCTGAATTGCACCTATAAAAGAAAGAGAGAGAGAAGACATACAACTACACATAGAATATTCCACAGAATACAATTCCTTACAAAAGACACAAACCAGAAGTAGGAGAAGCAATAATTAGAAGTCATTCTTCCCTTCATTCCCTTTCTCAATTACCCCTTATACTATTCATTATCCTCTTGGAATTGTAAAGTCTCTGATGACAATGAAAGGCTAAAATCCCTTTTTTGTTGGGAGTTTAGCAATCAACTGCTCTTTGGTGTAATTACTCTTCCTATCTAGTTATGAATATTACTTTTTCATTTTCCTTTTCTGTGCTTAATTTCATTGTATATGGTTTGATCACCTATTTACATGGTAAGTTTAAGGGTAGCATTGAAAAGTGTTATTCTAAAAAAGAACTAGGAAAATGGTATCTAAATAATTCATTACTAGGGATAGGTTGATTTTGTTTAGCCTGTTATACATCTCTGTTCTTAATACAATTTAACTGTTTTTACCTCTTAAAGAGATTTGGAAGAGAAAATAGATAAATTAAGCTCTTTCACTTGAGGGATCATGGTTAGAGTATATGAGTAGATGCAAGTGAAAATTGAAATAAACATAAATAGAGAAAAATCATTAACATTACATCAAGAGTAGCTCTAGTAGGTTAAGCCCCCAACATTCTCATCTTCCGAATTAACTTATCTAATAATATTGGCTTGTTCACTAACATTTATTTGGAACACCAGACACTCTTTTTTTAGTGAATAAGCCTCATATTTAAATACATTTAAATAACTAAATAAAAGTCATGTTCCATTATTTTAGGAACTGTTATTGCCTAGTGATAACTCAAAAACATAAAAAACTAATTTAAAATTTAAAATTGACTTGTTCACTAACATCACAACAACTAATTCAAATTAAAAAAAAACTACCTTAACAACATCTAAGACAGGTCCATGGAGGGTGCTGGACGAAGCAGAAACGAGAATGTTAGCTTGAGTAACGCAAACATTGATGAGAATCTAATGCCTCGAAAACCCAAGGGTTCTTCCGCAAGGTTCATCCATGGAGGGTGAGTCAAGGCCTAAGATTAGGCCAAAGGGCGTAGTCGATGGACAACAGGTGAATATTCCTGTACTACCCTTTGTTGAGGTTCAACAACACCATCTCATGTCTGAAGGCTAATTTGGTGCTAGTTTGCAATTCCAAAAGTTTCTATTAAGCATGGAAAATAAAACTTAATAAAAAAATTATGATTCCCAAAGAACTCATCTATATTCATGGATTGTAGAGTTGATAATTTTTACTATATATACAATTTTCTTCCTCCAATATAATCTGATATGGCAAAAAAGAAAATAGAAGGCTTCGGGAGTTAGGTTACCCATTGAATTGTTGAAACTTCATTCCATCCATGTGTAATCTCTAAAAGACCCTTAAAGGTTGTGCCAACATGCACTGCAACAAATGTGACTGACTGCCATATGAAATGAAATCAACCATCAGTTCCACATTTCATTTTACCATGGTCAATTTGTTAATTAAAATATACAAAGGGACATCGACTTTGTAGAAACAAGATAAAGTAAAGGTAAACTTAAGGAGAAGAAAAGGGGGGAAAATATCCCTTAATTGAAGCATTGAAAGCACTTGACGTTCTACATGTATATTGAGTGCAGCAAGGCATTCTATGCAATATATTTTCTTATAATGAGAAGCAGGGGACACATTCTTTTCTATTGGTTATTTTTTTTTAAAAGCTACAGAATCAAGAAAATGATCCAAAATATTTTATAATTTCTAATAAATTTCAACCAATAAAAAAATATTTAAAATAATATGTTAGAGTGTGTTACTATCATTTCTCTTAACATGTACTTGTAATAAGGGGTGTTTACCATCATTCCCAACCAAGATCCCAACACGTCATCTTCTATGTGTAAAGGATTAGATAAAATGTACTTTGACATGTTGAGTGAAAGTAATAAAGGGGAAAGTTGAAAGTCTGAAAGTCGTAGAATTATTTGCAACCAATGTACACTAGAAATGATTTAAAGTATAATTCCAAATAGTTTTATTGAAAAAGGTGAAAGAAAATCACAATACGGTTCAATTATTCAATGAAAATGCCATGTTAAATGCAAGTTGGATGACAAATTCTACATTCATAAGGGCAACAAAAAACATTGTAACACTCAAAAAGTGCATTTTCGAGTGGAATTGAAAAGTGGCTCTCACCTATATGGTCCTTCACTATTGGGAAAAATGGTAAATATACCTTAGAGTGAAGGTGCTAAGAAAAATGTTATCAAGAGACCAAATTTCTATAATTAATAAACAAAATGCATGCATGAATGTTAACAAGGATGGGAGGGGAATCCACTCCTAGTTATCTCCTTGACAAAGTCGCATAAATAATATAAAATGGGAAGTTCGAGTATTGCATCCATATGGACTCGTGTAATACTCAGCAAAATAACAATATTTACTAACTATGGCTATCGGAACAACGATGATTTTAATTGAATTGCGGAAATGTAAATAACAATAGCATAAATAAACAAAAATTATTTTTGACATTTATACGAACACATAGAGTGCGACAGAAAAAGGTAAAATAACAAAGAACAAAAGAGTTGGGATTGATTTCACTAAACCACCTCTTCATGCAAACAAAGATTATTCATCTAGTTCAAAGTCCAATTATTATAATAAACTCACAAAAATACTCAAATCCCAATCTCTCATACGGAAAAAGTCTAAGCCCCTTACCAAACTATCAATCCCTTGCCTAGTCTAATCAAGTGATTTACTTTAAGAACAAAAGTTAAAAGATGACTAACCAACTTTGCTCTATCCCTAGACACAAAACTCATTAGGTAATTTTTCCCATTCTAAGTTTCAATGCATTTCCCAATGATCATTCAAGCTACAAAATCAAACAATGTGTGATCAAACCAAGACAAACATTAAGCATAGAAGAGAACACTTAACAATGAACAATAAATATAGATTCATAACTTGAATGTAAACATAAGGATGCATTCAATTACATCAATTCTCATAAATAGTAAACCTAATTACATAAGAACTGGTAGAAAAAATTATGTACAAAGTGATGAGAGTTGGTAAGAAAAAAGGAAATGAAAGTTAGTAGAGAAGTCATAGAGAACAAGTGAGAGCTTTCGAGCCCCTCACAATGCCCTAGATAACTCCCCAAAACCAAAACTCCCTAAAATCCCTTCAATTGGACGTTTTATGCTTGTGTTTCAGCCTTACTTAAGCCACATCAACACTCTTACTCCGAACTTCAGCTTTCTCATGCTTGGCTCAGGTGGACAACAAGCAAATGTGTTTTTCTAACACTCTCAGCCTCAAATCTTTCAAACTCGGCCTCAGCTAGCAAAGAGGAAAATGGTGACTTTAGACTTTCAAAATGTGCTTTTAAAGATGTGTGATTTAAACTTCCAAAATTGTTTTTCCAAAATCTTCAATTCGTCTTCTTTTCCTACAATAAAACATACAAAATTAATAAAATTTCTTAAAAGTTAAAGACACTAAACTTTCTCCTAATTAATAGTAATATTAGCATAAAAGTGATTAATTTTTTTTTCTAAATAATGAAAAATATAAGATAAATGCTAAAACATATAAAGCATTTATCACCCACCTAGTTTTTCTTATTACAAAACAATGTATCCACATTACCCAGATTGTAAAGGCTGAACATTGGTTCCATTTAACATGAGGAAAGTCAATGTGTTGACCAAACGAGTGATAAGTAGAAGAGCTAGAGAAGCGGGATGCCACTGAAGGAGAGGACGTAACAATTTGAGAAAAGAAAGGTATCGAGGATTATTAGCCATTGTATAAATTTCATTAAAAAGTACACAATTTATTTTACAATTTTGTTGGTATTCCGTATCCCTGTTTGGATTAAATAATTCTTACAGAATTAACACGGTGAACCAACCTCCATTGAATTCTAATTGTTGAATTCATATCTTTACAAACAATGATTTCTTCAACAAATATTTATATTTTGACACTTCTTTTCACCAAGAGTATGTTTATTATTGATGTTTTCTTTTTTGGTCTTGGGGATATTTTTTGGCGGCCCTGGTATTAATATGAATTCCTTAAAATTATGCCATTTTTTAACTAACTCAGTGTTTATATAATAGTCCAAATTAAACCTGAAATTTATCTAAGAGTTTATTTGTTTTATATCAAGAATTAATTTTTCACATTATACACACATTTCACTGTAAAACATGTGGCTGAGATGAATTAAGAATATATCTCAATTATGTTTAACAATTTGAAAATTAATCTTATTCAACTTTAATTTTTAAAACAAAATACTAATTTTAATTTTGTGGATAGGTAAAATTTAATCTAAAATGCAAACGAGCATTGATATTATCTTATGGCTAAATTTTTAATAATAATAATCTCTACTAATGTTTACTCTCCTCTCTTTCACTCCATGGACAGCCAACAGAAGGCCCTCAACAGAAAAAGGCAAAAAGGAAAAAAAAAAGAAAACCGCAAAAAAAGTCATTTAATAAAATTCTGTATTTTTTTTTTATCATTATCAGACACAAACAAAATATGAACCTAATATCTGTACATAAAAAAGGATAAACAATATAATTCATCACTTCTAAAAAAATTACCAGGAGATCATATATCAAAGAAAAACTAAAAAGAAAGGGGGGAAATTAAAAAGGAAGAATCAACATCTGAGTTGATCAAAGATACTTGTAAAATAGCAAAATTTCATCATGCAAGCTATAATCATGAACAACAATATTTAGCTTGTTTAGTAGCAGTAACTTCATCAGCTATATGAATCTCCTTCCCACTAGGAAGATTTAATGCTGTGCCATTCATTTTGGTTTCCAAACTTTTCTGGCTTATGATGTCATGAATCTTAGTGATCATTTCCAAGAATGCTTCATCAACATTCAGATTCTGCAAAGCAGAGGTTTCCATGAAGCATAACTCTTCTGTTTCTGCAAACACTTTTCCTTCTTCTCTCTCAACTTGCCTTGATTGATCCAAATCAGATTTGTTTCCCACCAAAACAACCACCATGTCTTCTCCTCCAAACTCTCTCAACTCATGAAGCCATTTTCCTACATTCACAAAAGTTGCTCTCTTGGTTATGTCATACACTAGCATTGCCCCCAAGGCTCCTCTGTAGTATGAGCTTGTGATAGCTCTAAACCTACCACAAAATTGTTCAAATATATATGTTTGAGAATGAAATATAAGATCAAATGATATGAGTAATTACTATGCAAAATTCACTCCCAAAAATCCAGTAAAAAATGTTAAAAAGTGTTTTACTAACACTTTTCATACTCCAAATTAGGCAATGCCGACAATTGAGAGAGAACCAATATTATAATAAAACAAAAATCTACTTGGTGGATATAGACTATAGAGCTTAAAATGATAGAACACTCCTTTCAAACTTTATCCCTTTGGGAATAAAAGAAAGAAAAAAATCTCTCTCTCTCTCTCTCTCTCTCTCTCTCTCTCTCTCTCTCTCTCTCTCTCTCTCTCTCTCTCTCTCTCTCTCTCTCTCTCTCTCTCTCTCTCTCTCTCTCTCTCTCTCTCTCTCTCTCTCTAGTCTTACACATGCCAAGG